>NC_081314.1:1200000-1500000 GCF_026419965.1 Kogia breviceps
TTTTTACTCCCTATATAATGCCATCTGACTTTAACAACTAGAAATATTATTTATTCAAATGGAAGCTTGCTTACTTTGTGACATTGACTTAAAATAGTTACATGGCTAAAGTTAGAATGGCCCCAGCCGAAGATTCTGCAGAATCTTGTTTAGTGGAGTGAGGACCATAATGACATTCTTATTAGTAAGTACAACACATATTTTAAAAACAAACAAAGCTGGTACCTCCTATGCTCTTAAAAATGGCATTGATGATATCCTTCCTCCCGTGGATTATGGAACAGAGAGGTCTAGACAAGAGAAAAAGCAGCCCCTTAGCAGGGGAGCTTGGACCTCCCAAAGCGGTTATTTGTCATTCACATCAAGCCTGAGCAAGTATTTGGGTTAGTTTTATATGTCAAAACCGAAGGGGAAGGCTTAGCGAAAACATGGTCTCTTGCCCCGAATAAGGCAGGCTGAGGAGATGTACATCATTTCGCTCACACACTGAGCCCCCCTCTCTTTTGTTCCTGCTTCTCTCCAGCTTGGAGCTGACTCCTCCCTCCTGCCGCTCTGAGGCTGATTGGAGAACACAGCGGTTCCGTCGGGGAGCCGTGCTCAGTGACTCACTCTCTCGTTTTCTGTCTTGTCTCTGAACCGGCACAGCTGAAAAGCACCTGATAATCTCTCTGCCTTTGAATCCAGCTCTGGAACCCAATGCATCATTTTACTGCTCTTAAAAACTGAATAGAGTTTGATTACCTCAAGCCAAAGCTGCTTTGCTCCATAAGAAGGACCCGAAAGGACCCACACATCATTGTTTTTCAATCTACTTGAGGAGCTTTTGCTTTCATGCCTGAAACTTGCTGGTTTCAGGAGGGAGTTTTTGGTTTGTCTGTTTTTAATTGAAATGTTGAAAAGTTTCTTACTGCTGCTTTAAGTGGAACCCAGTTTTAAAGTGTGGGTTGAGTCAGATCTAAAGAAGACTTGTCTGACCATTTCCTGCCGGGACTGACTGGTGAACATCTTGAGGGAAACTTGGTAGGAGATAATGAGATCTGATTTGCAACTAACAGCCATGCTTAATTTTGAGAATATTTATAGACCCATTGAAAAAGAAATTAAATATTGACCAAGGATAATGTCTGTATTTCTCAGTAACTTATCAACAAATGACTCTAGCCTGTGGAAAGAAAATCATAATTCGACAGATCTTTTAAATCCGCCAGGAACCGTGAATATCTATCTGTTTTGCCTGACATGCTTCATGACTCTCGCAGCCCTGGCAGGCAGCATTTACTCACTAGTTTCCCTAATGAAAACGCGGAACAGAACTGTGGTGTCCATGCTTGTGGCTTCCTGGTCTGGGGATGATCTCATGAGCGTCCTGTCGGGGACCATCTTCATGTTTCTGCAGTGGCCAAATGAGGTCTCTGACCACTTCCAGGCTCTGTGCACCACCTCTGCCTTACTATATTTATGCCAGGGCCTCTCGAGCAACTTGAAGGCGACTCTCTTAGTGTCCTACAACTTCTACACGATGCACAGGGCTGTGGGGCGCCAGGCAGCCCCCGGAAGATCGGGCCAGGTGCTCGGCGTGGCGCTGACGGTGTGGGCGGCGAGTCTGCTAATCTCCGCGCTGCCTCTGTGCGGCTGGGGCGCCTTTGTACGCACGCCTTGGGGCTGCCTGGCCGACTGCTCCAGCTCCTACGTGCTGCTGCTTTTCGCCGTGTACACGTCGGCCTTCGGACTCCTCGCCGGCCTCTCGGTCCCCCTCACTCACCAGTTGCTGTGCTCGGAGGAGCGGCCAAGGCTCCACGCCAACTACCAGGAAATTGCCCGCGGAGCTTCCACCCCAGGGACCCCTTCAACGCGGGGGAGAGTGCTTTCCCTGTCCCCAGCGGATGCTCCGGGCCCGGCCCTGCGGTGCTCTGGACGATGCGCCCCGAGCTCGGACACCGTGTTTGGAGCGGGTCTGCCCGCGAGGGCAGGGCCGGGGCCGGGGCCGGGGCGCGGTGCTCCCGCAGTGGCTGGAGCCTGCAGGCGTGAGGACCGGGGGACTGGTCTCTATGGCACCAGGAGCTTCACCGTGAGCGTAGCGCAGAAGCGCTTCTCATTGATCTTAGCGATGACCAAAGTCACCCTTTGGCTGCCCATGATGGTAAAAGCGCGGTTGCTTACAGTGCGCGCGGGGTGGGGTGGGGGTGGGGGGTGCCAGGCAGTATGAGTGCGTGTTGAGACCAGCGTCCCCGGGCTTGGAGGGTCGCCCAGAGACGTGCATTAAGTCCGCTGACGAACGTATCTCGCTTGGTTTTAGCGAAGCACTTGGAGGAGGGCAGTTCACGGGTAGGACTCGCAGCCGCGGAGCCTTTGCTGCTAAGTGCCTCTCGGTTCAGAACTGGGGAGGAGGATGAGGAGCGCTTTCGGGCGCGGGAGACTTAGTTTTCTGAGATCTCTCATGGTCCAGGGTGTCCTTTTCTCTCGTAGCGATATCTGGGAGTGTTAAGAAGGGAAGGGAGGTAGTAAAGAGGGTTTTTTGCCCCCGATCCTCTGTCATGCCCTTCTCTCTGCTCCATTCCTCCCTAGTAAGGACGCCGCCCATCCCCAGCAGGGAGACAGGAGAGGCGTGATCAGAAGTAGAGACAGCAGAAAGTAGACAGAGCAGGCTTTTGTTCAAGCCTCCAGGAAAGAGCCCAGCTGAGAGGTGGCAGGTGGTGCCCTAGTGTGACAAGCATAACCTGGCAGAGGTGAGGGGCCAGGGACGTGACCAAGGACGTCTGGAGTACCAGGTACAGGTTTCATACATGCTTGCCTGTTTTCTGGGATAGCATTTTCTGTATTGTGACTGTGCTTCCCTGGTGGAAACTTGAGCTGGCAGCTAGCACAGACCAGGCTGTCAAGAGTGGAAACCCTCAAAGCCTGTGCAGCCTGGAGCAGCGGGCCTCCTCCCAAGGCATCCCAGGAGTCCATCACCCAAGCTGAGGGTGCCGGCCCAGGAGTCGAGCTTCTGGCTCTCAGACAGGAAAGGGTCCTGGAGGAGGGAGCTGGGGCAGCATGCTTGAGGGAAAGGCTTGGCAAAATGGAAAATGTTATCCGAGGATAGGTCTGAAGCTCTCTGCTTTTGCAGATCCACATGGTGGTCCAGCACGTCGTGGGGTTTCAGAGCCTTCCCTTTGAGACGCTCAGCTTTCTGCTGACCCTCCTGGCCACCACTGTAACTCCAGTGTTTGTCTTGTCCAAACACTGGACACACTTGCCCTGTGGCTGCATCATCAACTGCAAGCAGAACACATATGCAGTGACGTCTGACGGGAAAAAACGTAAGTCCTGAACAGTGCAGAGGTTGGGAACAATATGCATATGGTCAAGTACAGAAAGGTGGTCTATTGAGTTGCCTTCGTAGGGGATGAAGAGTCCAAGGACAAGTGAAGTGGTAAATAAAGGGAAGAAATTATAATGTGAAACAATTATTAGCACAGTATTGGAGTAAGTTTTAAATGAGGCAAGTTTAAAACAACTCTGCCAACTGCTTGTACATTGAATAATTATTTTAGGTAAGAAGGAAAGAGAATTCATTCAACACAGCATGAAGTCAGCAAAGGCCTTTAGGTGTTACATCCACCATAGCTCTTAGGCTAGAGTAGAAAATAACTCTCCCTCCCAAGTCTATGTAGGAGAAGTCTGCATCTTTGAAAAGTTAAAAACTCATTATAGTAAAGTTCATTATCGTTGAGTGGAACAGTAAAGAAAAGCATCTTCTTTAGTTTGCTGCTTATATTTTTCCAGGGTTTTGGAAAGTTTTCAGAGTAAGCAATAGGAGTGACTAAAAACAGTTCCAAAACAAATTTTAAGTGTTTGCCTCTGCTTTTGGAAAACATACATATATACACAAAACAACCCCACAAACACCTATAATTTCAAAAAAGGACAAAGGTGGCAGAGTTTGTCAATGTATGTTCATGTATGAATCTAGCCATGCCAGTTACTTAAAAATAAAAAAAATAAAAAAAACTGTGTTCTAAAGAGTACCTCTAGACCAGGAGTGCAGTCAATTATAAAACTCACTAGAGTGTAATTGTTCCTATTCTGAGACAGGAAAAGTTGAAGAATGACCTGTATATTTTGACTCTGCCAGGAAGGAAAAGGATATTTTTTTGTCATTCCAGACAAAAGATAGGATGTTCTACCATTTAATAAATCCAAGGCTACATTAGTGTATGCTGAATTAACTTCCATTAATTGTCCTTTGCTCAGAATAAGCAAGTATATTATTCTTTAACAGAGAAGAAAGAGTAAATAAAAACAGTCCATTTTAGACTATTTTAGGACTATGAAAACTGGAGACTGTTAAAGAATATTCTGCAATCAATTCTTCAACAGGTTTATTTTATAAACATTAAATAGTCATGAACTGGTCATTTTCCATGTATTCATGACATTTAATGTCTAGATAATTTTCAAATGACCAGAAGATTTTTTTTAGTGTTCAGGATGCCATGAAGTTTTATTGTTAATGGATGCCAAATTCATCTATGCCCTTAAAATAAAAAAACCATGGAACTTGTAATAAGTATGTGCTTTTGGATATTAATATCCAGAGCAACAGTGACACAGAAAATTAATAATAAATCTTTTTGGACCACATAGAAGAACATAGAACATATAAAAATCACTTACAAACCTGAAAGTTCTACCAGTCTATCAAACATTAATATTTTGTCACTAAATTAATGAACTAACCCCATCTTATAGTATTTAAAATTGTGAGAGAGACAAGAAGAGTTTAGGGCAGTCATTTTTTTTTTTTTTTTTTTTGTGGTACACGGGCCTCTCCCTGTTGTGGCCTCTCCCTTTGCGGAGCGCAGGCTCGGGACGCACAGGCTCAGCGGCCATGGCTCATGGGGCCCAGCCGCTCCGCGGCATGTGGGATCTTCCCGGACCGGGGCACGAACCCGCGTCCCCTGCATCGGCAGGCGGACTCTCAACCACTGCGCCACCAGGGAAGCCCTAGGGCAGTCATTTTTAAGAACTAAAGGGCACCTCTAACAGAGCTGAAAACAAAGCAAGGCAACAGATCTATCACTATAAATGGTCTAGGAAGCACTCTATCTTATACTGCACAAAACAGAAGAAACTACAGCAGGCTGGCAGAATCAATAATCCTGCTAATATCTCATGTTTGAAATTAGAACCATGCCTTTCAAGATCAAACTAATATTTTCCCTCTAAAATTATCATTGCCCTTATTTGTATTTGTTTTAAAATTTCAGGGAAGATGTTGAAATGTGAACTTAGAGAGGCATGGCTTCAAAAATAAAATGTTGTGAGAAACGTTAGTTTAAAATGGCTCCAAGGGCTTCCCTGGTGGCGCAGTGGTAGAGAATCCGCCTGCCGATGCAGGAGACACGGGTTCGTGCCCTGGTCCGGGAAGATCCCACATGCCGCGGAGCAACTAAGCCCGTGAGCCATGGCCGCTGAGCCTGCGCGTCCGGAGCCTGTGCTCCGCAACGGGAGAGGCCACAACAGTGAGAGGCCCGCGTACCGCAAAAATAAATAAATAATAAATAAATAAATAAAATGGCTCCATTCTCTCTCTTTTTTTTTTTTCTAACATCCTTATTGGAGTGTAATTGCTTTACGATGGTGTGTTAGTTTCGCTTTATAACAAAGTGAATCAGCTATACATACACATATATCCCCATATCTCCTCTTTCTTGCGTCTCCCTCCCACCCTCCCTATCCCACCCCTCTAGGTGGTCACAAAGCACCGAGCTGATCTCCCTGTGCTATGTGGCTGCTTCCCACTAGCTATCCGTTTCACCTTTGGTAGTGTATATATGTCCATGGCACTCTCTCACTTGATCCTAGGCTCTGCCACAGGAAAATTATAAGAATAAGAATGATGTACTTTCCTTGTCTGAGGACCCACCATAAATGTTCCTATTGCTAGGATGACACAAAAACAGAATTTTGAAACTCCAAAGATGGCTCCTCCTCAGGTGGGCAGGTGCTTGATCAGTGATAGTACTTTGATTCTATGTAGTTATAGTACTTTGATGGCTCCAGTTTCACATTTAAGCTTTTTCTCATCAACAAATTAATATCCCCCTTTTACATTCTTTTTCTGGCAACTCCAGAAGCAAGAAAAGGAAAATATTTTTTCCTAACTCATATTTACCGTAGGTTCATTTTGGTGATGTAAGCATAATTCTACATCTCAGCTTCACTGTATGGATACTGAGAGACATGCAGCCAGAAAATGAATGTCAGTAATGGAAAATAATCTCCAGAAGTAATAGTTCTCTGCTGTTTTCAACAATAATCTGTATTACTAGTGTCTGAAAACAAAAGTGTTTTAAAAAAAGATGGTTTTAACACAGAGGTCTCAGGTGGTAGACATATGGATTGCATATGGCTTTCAGACCCATTTGGTTTGCATGACATGATGCGTTCTTTTTTAAATTGAACAGTTAAAATAAAATATTTTCTATAAAAATCAGATTTTCAGCTTCCGTTTTTTGACAAAGTCAGAGTATCTGGTGACATGTTACTCTGAATAATTATGTATATTTATAAGCTGATATAATTACTTATGTTTAAAATTGTCATTAGTAAAATGTGATTAAAAGCAGAAGACTAGAGCTATTTCATGCCTTATCCAGGGTTTTGCTTTTCAGAGCAAAGGTAGCATACTTATTTTTCATAAGTGTACTATAGACTTCAAAAGACCCTGACTGTATTCTGATGGTCTTTAAGTTTCTTGTAAGTTACTAGTCAAATACTGTCAAGTCTGTTATGTTGTTATAACCTATTACCTTCATTGGCTAGTCAGAATTTACCTCTAGTGTTAAGGAAAAGTCAATAACAAGAAATGTTTCTATTGGTTACATTTCATAATTAATGTACTTCCCTTAAAGATAGCACAACAGGGACATTCTGCTTCCATTAACATATTTCTCTCATGGATCTGATTAGCAGTAAAGCAATTTCACATAGAGGTTAATGACTCCAATTCTGGAGTCAGCTTTAAATTAAAATCTCTTTACCAGGTAAGTAATCTTAGGTAGGTTTCTTCTGTCAGCCTCAGTTTTCTCAAATGCAAAATAGAACCAATATGCCTTTTATTATGTAGGGTTGTTGTTTTGTTAAATGTCATGACCTATGTGCATAACTGTCCCTGGAATGCTCTAGTTCCCCACTGTATCTTTCTCAATCACACTTCCTTCTCATAGCCTAACTCAGACTGCTTCTTGCACCCAGTGATGTGGAAGTAGATTCTCCATCGACACATTCTGCACAGCTCTTTAAAAACATTACTCACTTTTGCTTTATATATTTCATAGTTATAATACACAGCTAATAAAATATATAGCCACAGGTATCCATTTATATGATAAAATAGGGATTTTATGACAGTTTTTGTTTGCTTAATATCCTTGAATTGACCACTTGTCACTTTATAACTTTTTTTAGAGAAAAAGGAAACCCAACAATAACTAAAACGTCCTTTTAGCTCCTTCAGCTTTCACACTATTAAAGTAAATTAAAAATTCTAATTTAATTTTACTGGACTATATTACTAGAAAAAGTTAAGTAGTACTATAAATGAAATAGTGTATAATGTTAACATCTGTTTCTACTTTTCCATTTTCTTTGAAGAGAAATTTTTGTTTGTATCCTGGCTCAGTGAATGTTTTGGCTCAAATAATGAATGATACCTATAAATTCTCTTTCAGTCAGCAGAATTGGTTTGTAAATCTTCAGTTCTGAGGTAATTTCAATAATAGAATCAGCATATGAATGACATGAGGTTGTATTGTAAAATGAATCAAATTTTACCTGTTCTCAGAGAACTTTTATAGTTTTTAATAAATTCTTCCACCAAGGATAGCTAAATGTGTGCTATAAAACACAGAACTATCCAAGTAGAAAAAAGTTTTGAAATGAGCCATGTTTGAAAGATGAAAATCAAAACATTACATTGCATTTTGTCTACCACCTTGATAAAGCTTCATTCTTAATACACAAAAATTATCTAGTATTTTATGACGTTCACATACAACAGTTGTATCACTTCTGTCACATTCTCATGTGTTATTCTACTAAGACTTTATACAGTATTCACCAAATAGTAGTGCTATATGTAAGATACCATCATATTTCACCTGATTTAAACCATGGAAAGTTTTATGTGTTCCTGCTAAACTCATCTTGTAGTTAATCAGGTATAGACTGTTGTAAAGTGCTTCAGCTCACAGAAATATGTCTATATACTCTTCTTTACAATTCAGTTCAAATTTATTCAGAAATGTACATATTATTTTTAAAAGTTTAAAAGCTGTTTTGTAGCATTATCTAATTTCTACTGTATGCATTTATAAACATATAAATGTCAGGAATGATATACATCAAAATATTTAAAGCAGTTATATCTGTTGTTGGTATTGCCAGCAGAATAGCTCAAGTAATATTAAGAGCTTTTTAATAATTAAGTTGTAGCAAAATAAAATTTATAAACAATGTATTTTATCCCCAAATAAAGAAATGTAGAGATAATTGGTAGACTGATAGAGCTAAAACTTAAACTGAGTGGATATGAGACTATTCTAATTTATGGATAAATTTTTTACATAAAATTTCTTTAAAGACTTCAGTGTTCTGGGGTTGTATGTATTTCAAGCCTTCCATTGTGTAAGTGAGAACAGTTAGGCCCAGAGTGATAAGACGATTGAATTTGTGAGGCACAGTTGCTTTGCATAATTGACAAGAAGTAAGCGAAGATAATTCAACTAATCAGGTTGAATTCACTTTCCTATTTTTATTCATTTTGTATATCCAAGCACTGTTTATATCTATCTTCCTAATCATGGAATTTTGTTTTTGTTTTTACATAGCCAAGAGGAGATGCTTTGAATTCAATCTATCATTTCAACGAAGTTATGGAATTTATAAAATAGCACATGAAGATTACTATGATGATGATGAAAATTCAATATCCTATCACAATCTCATGAACTATGAGTGCAAAACTACAAAAGACTCTCAGAGAGACTCTCATAATATATTCAATGCCATAAAGGTGGAAATCAGCACCACACCCTCTCTGGACAGCTCCACGCTAAAAGGCATCAACAAATGCACAAACACTGATATTATAGACGCTAAACAGGAATCCCACAGTGAAAAGGGTGTTGATCCACTGCTCTCTGAAAAAACAGAAGGTGATATTAAATATGACGAAACCACCCTTTTGGAAGCGCCAGAAAGAAGACTTTCTCATGAGGAGAGTCAGAAACCAGACCTTTCAGACTGGGAATGGTGTAGGAGTAAATCAGAAAGAACCCCTCGTCAGGTACAGTAAAGGTTGTTATTCCTCTTAAATTAAAAGTGAGACCAAATATGACAGCATGCAAAAAAATTATCCGTTGCTTATTTCATTCATCCAACTACAAGGTTATCTTCACTTAACTCAATTAATTTCCATAATACTAAATTTTACTTCAAAGTATCTTTTAAAATTTTTTTAATTAGTTCTACACTTTCAGTCAAATTCTATATATTTTGGGATTGGCAGAGCTAAACAGGATCTTTGAGATGAGCCTCTATTTTAACCTCAAATAATCTGTGTAAATTCAGACTAGACTCTCAAAACTTTTTTCAAACTAGTAAACTTGTAGGTTTTATATTTTTTCTTCACCTGAAAAGTTTACACAAGTGTCCAAAACAGGTTTTGGGGCAAATGTTTATACAACTACCGGTAAACAGGTAGTCCTCTTGCAGCTCTACTGTTCACATAGCTTGCCTATTAGTCTTTTTTTTGTTTTGAATTTTAGTTCTTTATTTTTTTATACAGCAGGTTCTTTTTTTTTTAAAAGTCTTTATTAGAATATAACTGCTTTACAATAGTGTGTTAGTTTGTGCTGTATAACAAAGTGAGTTAGCTATACATATACATACATCTCCATAATCACCTCCCTCTTGCATCTCCCTCCCATCCTCCCAATCCCACCCTGCTAGGTGGACACAAAGCACCCAGCTGATCTCCCTGTGCTATGCGGCTGCTTCCCACTAGCTATCTAATTTACATTTGGTAGTGTATCTATGTCCATGCCACTCTCTCACTTCATCCCAGCTTACCCTTCCCCCTCCCCATGTCCTGCAGTCCATTCTCTATGTCTGCATCTTGATTCCTGTCCTGCCCCTAGGTTCTTCAGAACCATTTTTTTTTTTTAGATTCCATATAGATGTGTTAGCATACAGAATTTGTTTTTCTCTTTCTGACTTACTTCACTCTGTATGACAGTCTCTAGATCCATCCACCTCACTACAAATAACTCAATTTCATTTCTTTTTATGGCTGAGTAATATTCCATTGTATATATGTGCCACATCTTCTTTATCCATTCATCTGTCAACAAACACTTAGGTTGCTTCCATGTCCTGGCTATCGTAAATAGAGCTGCAATGAACATTGTGGTACATGACCCTTTTGAATTATGGTTTTCTCAGGGTATATACCAGGAGTGGGATTGCTGGATGGTATGATAGTTCTATTTATAGATTTTAAGGAATATCCATACTGTTCTCCATAGTGGCTGTATCAGTTTACATTCCCACCAACACTGCAAGAGGGTTCCCTTTTCTCCACACACCCTCCAGCATTTATTGTTTCTAGATTTTTTTGATGATGGCCATTCTGACTGGTGTGAGGTGATACCTCATTGTAGTTTTTTTTTTTTTTTTTTTTTTTTTTTTTTGTGGTATGCGGGCCTCTCACTGTTGTGGCCCCTCCCGCTGCGGAGCACAGGCTCCGGACGCGCAGGCCCAGCGGCCATGGCTCACGGGCCCAGCCGCTCCGCGGCACGCGGGATCCTCCCGGACCAGGGCACGAACCCGTGTCTCCTGCATCGGCAGGCGGACTCTCAACCACTGCGCCACCAGGGAAGCCCCTCATTGTAGTTTTGACTTGCATTTCTCTAATGATTAGTGATGTTGAGCATTCATTCTTTCGTGTGTTTGTTGGCAATCTGTATATCTTCTTTGGAGAAATGTCTGTTTAGGTCTTCCACCCATTTTTGGATTGGGTTGTTTGTTTTTTTGATATTGAGCTGCATGAGCTGCTTGTGTATTTTGGAGATTAATCCTTTGTCAATAGCTTCATTTCCAAATATTACTCCCATTCTGAGGGTAGTCTTTTCGCCTTGTTTATGATTTCCTTTGCTGTGCAAAAGCTGTTAAATTTCATTAGGTCCCTTTGTTTATTTTTGTTTTTATTTTCATTTCTCTACGAGGTGGGTCAAAAAGGATCTTGCTGAGATTGATCTCATGGAGTGTTCTGCCTATGTTTTCCTCTAAGAGTTTTATAGTGTCTGGCCTTCCATTTAGTCTTTAATCCATTTTGAGTTTATTTTTGTGTATGGTGTTAAGGAGTGTTCTAATTTCATTCTTTTACATGTAGCTGTCCAGTTTTCCCAGCACCACTTATTGAAGAATCAGTCCATTCTCCATTGTCTATTGTTGCCTCCTTTATGAAAGATAAGGTGACCATATGTGCGTGGGTTTCTCTCTGGGCTTTCTGTCCTGTTCCATTGATCTCTATTTCTGGTTTTGTGCCAGTAACACACTGTCTTGATTACTGTACCTTTGTAGTATAGTCTGAAGTCAGGAAGCCTGATTCCTCCAGCTTCGTTTTTCTTTCTCAAGATCGCTTTGGCTATTTGGGATCTTTTGTGTTTCTATACAAATTGTGAAATTCTTTGTTCTAGTCCTGTGAAAAATGCCATTGGTAGTTTGATAGGGATTGCATTGAATCTGTAGATTGCTTTGGGTAGTATAATCATTTTCACAATGTTGATTCTTCCAATGCAAGAACATGGTATATCTCTCCATCTGTTTGTATCATCTTTAATTTCTTTCACCAGTGTCTTATAGTTTTCTGCATACAGGTCTTTAGTCTCCCTAGGTAGGTTTATTACTAGGTATTTTATTCTTTTTGTTGCAGTGGTAAATGGGAGTGTTTCCTTAATTTCTCTTTCAGATTTTTCATCATTAGTGTATAGGAATGCAAGCGATTTCTGTGCATTAATTTTTTGTTTGTTTGTTTGGTTTTTTTTTTTGCGTTACACGGGCCTCTCACAGCTGTGGCCTCTCCCGTTGCGAAGCACAGGCTCCGGACACACAGGCTCAACGGCCATGGCTCACAGGCCCAGCTGCTCCGCGGCATGTGAGATCTTCCCGGACCGGGGCACGAACCCGCGTCCCCTGCATCGGCAGGCGGACTCCCAACCACTGCGCCACCAGGGAAGCCCCTGTGCATTAATTTTGTATCCTGCTACTTTACCACATTCATTGATTAGCTCTAGTAGTTTTCTGGTAGCATCTTTAGGATTCTATGTATAGTATCATGTCATCTGCAAGCGGTGACAATTTTACTTCTTCTTTTCTGATTTGGACTCTTTTATTTCTTTTTCTTTTCTTATTGCTGTGGCTAAAACTTCCAAAATTATGTTGAATAATAGTGGTGAGGGTGGGCAACCTTGTCTTGTTTCTGATCTTAGTGGAAATGGTGTCAGTTTTTCACCATTGAGAACGATGTTGGCTGTCGGTTTGTCATTTATGGCCTTTATTATATTGAGGTAAGTTCACTCTGTGCCTACTTTCTGGAGGTTTTTAAATCACAAATTGGTGTTGAATTTTCTCAAAAGCTTTCTCTGCATCTCCTGAGATGATCATATGGATTTTCTCCTTCAATTTGTTATTATGGTTTATCATATTGATTGATTTGCATATATTGAAGAATCCTTGCATTCCTGGGATAAACCCCACTTGCTCATGGTATATGATCCTTTTAATCTGCTGTTGGATTCTGCTTGCTAGTATTTTATTGAGGATTTTTGCATGTTCATCAGTGATATTGGCCTGTAGTTTTCTTTTCTGTAGCATCTTTGTCTGGTTTTGGTATCAGGGTGATGGGGGCCTTGTAAAATGAGTTTGGGAGTGTTCCTCCCTCTGCTGTATTTTGGAAGAGTTTGAGAAGGATAGGTGTTAGCTCTTCTCTAAATGTTTGATAGAATTTACCTGTGAAGCCATCTGTCCTGGCCTTTTCTTTGTTGGAAGATTTTGAATCACAGTTTCAATTTCAGTGCTTGTGATTGTTCTGTTTTTATTTTCTATTTCTTCCTGGTTCAGTCTCGGAAGGTTGTGCATTTCTGAGAATTTGTCCATTTCTTTCAGGTTGTCCATTTTATTGGCATATAGTTGCTGGTAGTAGTCACTCATGATCCCTTGTATTTCTGCAGTCTCAGTTGTTACTTCTCCTTTTTCATTTCTAATTCTATTTATTTGGGTCTTCTCCCTTTTTTTTCTTGATGAGTCTGGCTAATGGTTTATCAATTTTGTTATCTTCTCAAAGAACCAGCTTTTAGAGCTTCCCTGGTGGTGCGGTGGTTGAGAGTCCGCCTGCTGATGCAGGGGACACAGGTTCATGCCCTGGTCCGGGAGGATCCCTCTTGATGCGGAGTGGTAGGCCCATGAGCCATGGCCTCTGAGCCTGCATGTCCAGAGCCTGTGCTCCGCAATGGGTGAGGCCACAACAGTGAGAGGCCCGCATATCACAAAAAAAAAAAAAAAAGAACCAGCTTTTAGTTTTATTGATCTTTGCTCTCCTTTCCTTCATTTTTTCATTTATTTCTGATCTGATCTTTATGATTTCTTTCCTTCAGCTAACTTTGGGGGGTTTTTTGTCCTTCTTTCTCTAATTGCTTTAGGTATAAGGTTAGGTTGTTTATTTGAGATATTTCTTGTTTCTTGAGGTAGGATTGTATTGCTATAAACTTCCCTCTTAGAACTGCTTTTGCTGCATCCCATAGGTTTTGGGTTGTTGTGATTTCATTGGCATTTATTTCTAGGTATTTTTTGATTTCTTCTTTGATTTTTTTCAGTGATCTCTTGGTTATTTAGTAGTGTATTGTTAAGCCTCCATGTGTTTGTATTTTTTACAGATCTTTTCCTGTAATTGCTATCTAGTCTCATAGCGTTGTGGTTGGAAAAGCTATTTGACACAATTTCAATTTTCTTAAATTTACCAATGCTTGATTTGTGACACAAGACATGATCTATCCTGGAAAATGTTCCAGGAGCACTTGAGAAGAAAGTGTAATCTGCTGTTTTTGGATGGAATGTCCTATAAATATCAATTAAGTCCATCTTGTTTAATGTGTCATTTAAAGCTTGTGTTTCTTTTTTTATTTTCATTTTAGATGATCTGTCCATTGGTGAAAGTGGGGTGTTAACGTCCCCTACTATGATTGTGTTACTGTCGATTTCCCCTTTTATGTCTGTTAGCATTTACCTTATGTATTCAGGTGCTCCTATGTTGGGTGCATAAATATTTACAATTGTTATATCTTCTTCTTGGATCGATCCCTTGCTCATTATGTAGTGTCCTTCTCTGTCTCTTGTAATAGTCCTTATTTTAAAGTCTGTTTTGGCTAATATGAGAATTGCTACTCCAGCTTTCTTCTGATTTCCATTTGCATGGAATATCTTTTTCCATCCCCTCTGTTTCAGTCTGTATGTGTTCCTAGGTCTGAAGTTGGTCTCTTGTAGACAGCATATATACGGGTCTTGTTTTTGTATCCATTCAGCCAGTCTGTGTCTTTGGGTTGGAGCATTTAATCCGTTTACATTCAAGGTAATTTTCAATATGTATATTCCTATTACCATGTTCTTAATTGTTTGGGGTTTGTTATTGTAAGTCTTTTCCTTCTCTTGTGTTTCCTGCCTAGAGAAGTTCCTTTAGCATTTGTTGTAGAGCTGGTTTGGTGGTGCTGAATTCTCTCTGCTTTTTCTTACCTGTAAAGGTTTTAATTTCTCCATCAATTCTGAATGAGAGCCCTGCTGGGTAGAGTCATCTTGGTTGTAGGCTTTTCCCTTTCATCACTTTAAATATGTCCTCCACTCACTTCTGCTGAAAGATCAGCTGTTAACCTTATGGGGATTCCCTAGTTTGTTATTTGTTGCTTTTCCCATGTTGTTTTAAATATTTTTTCATTGTATTTAATTTTTGATAGTTTGATTAATATGTGTCTTGATGTGTTTCTCCCTGGATTTATTGTGTATGGGACTCTGCACTTTCTGGACTTGATTTACTCTTTCCTTACACATATTTGAGAAGTTTTCAACTGTAATCTCTTCAAATATTTTCTCAGTACCTTTTTTTTTTCTCTTCATCCTTTGGGACCCATAAAATTCGAATGTTGGTGCATTTAATGTTGCCCAGAGGTCTCTGAGATTGTCCTCAATTCTTTTCATTCTTTTTTCTTTATTCTCCTCTATGGTAGTTATTTCCACTATTTTATCTTCCAGGTCACTTATCCATTCTTCTGCCTCAGTTATTCTGCTATTGATTCCTTCTAGAGAACGTTTAATTTCATTTATTGTGTTGTTCATCATTGTTTGTTTGCTCTTTAGTTCTTCTAGGTCCTTGTTAAATGTTTCTTGTATTTTCTCCATTCTATTTCCAAGATTTTCGCTCATCTTTTCTATCATTACTCTGAATTCTTTTTTCGGTAGCCTGCCTATTTCCTCTTTTTTTTTTTTTTTTTTTTTTTTGGTCTGGCGGGCTTTTACCTTGCTCCTTCACCTGCTGTGTATTTCTCTATCTTCTCATATTGCTTAACTTACTGTGTTTGGGGTCTCCTTTTCACAGGCTGCAGGTTCGTAGTTCCCGTTGTTTTTGGTGTCTGCTCCCAGTGGGTAAGCTTGGTTTAGTGGGTTGTGTAGGCTTCCTGGTGGAGGGGACTGGTGTCTGTGGTCTGGTGTATGAGGCTGGATCTTTTCTTTTTGGTGGGCAGGACCACATTCAGTGGTTGTGTTTTGAGGTATCTGTGGCCTTATTATGATTTTAGGCAGCCTCTCTGCTAATGGGTGCATTTGTGTTCCTGTCTTGCTAGTTGTTTGGCATAGGGTATCTGACACTGTAGCTTGCTGGTCTTTGAGCGGAGCTGGGTCTTAGCGTTGAGATGGAGATCTCTGGGAGAGCTTTCGCCGTTTGATATTATGTGGGGCCAAGAGGCCTCTGGTGGGCCAATGTCCTGAACTCGGCTCTCTCACCTCAGAGGCTCAGTCCTGACCCCCAGCCAGAGCACCAAGACCCTGTCAGCCCCACGACTCAGAAGAAAAGGGAGATAAGAAAAGAAAGAAAAAAGAAGGAAAGAAAATAAAGTTATTAAAATAGAAAAAATGTTAAAAATAAAAAAGTAATTTAAAAAAAAGAGAAAGGAAGAAGAGAGCAACCAAACCAAAAATCAAATCCACCAATGCTAACAAGTGCTAAAAAACTATACTTAAAAAAAACGGACAGAACCCTAGGACAAATGGCAAAAGCAGGGCTTCCCTGGTGGAGCAGTGGTTGAGAGTCCGCCTGCCAATGCAGGGGACATGGATTCATGCCCCGGTCCGGGAGGATCCCACGTGCCGCGGAGCGGCTGGGCCCGTGAGCCATGGCCGCTGAGCCTGCGCAGCCGGAGCCTGTGCTCCACAACGGGAGAGGCCACAGCAGTGAGAGGCCCGCGTACCACAAAAAAAAAAAAAAAAAAAAAAATGGCAAAAGCAAATCTATACAGACAAAATCACACAAAGAAGCATGCACATACACAATCACAAAAAGAGAAAAAGGAAAAAAATATATATATATTAAAAATTTAAAAAGGAAGAGAGCAACAAAATCAATAAACAAGTCTACCAATGATAATAAGCTCTAAATACTAAACTAAGATAAACATAAAACCAGAAACAAATTAGATGCAGAAAGCAAACCCCAAGTCTACAGTTGCTCCCAAAGTCCACCGCCTCAATTGTGGGATGATTTGTTGTCTGTTCAGGTATTCCACAGATGCAGGTACATCAGGTTGATAGTGGAGATTTAATCCACTACTCCTGAGGCTGCTGGGAGAAATTTCCATTTCTCTTCTTTGTTCGCACAGCTCCAGGGGTTCAGCTTTGGACTTGGCCCCGCCTCTGCATGTAGGTTACCTGAGTGCATCTGCTCTTCACTCAGACAGGACAGGGTTAAAGTAGCAGCTGATTCGGGGGCTCTGGCTCACTCAGGCTGGGGTGAGGGAGGGGTACGGATGTGGGGCGAGCCCGTGGCAGCAGAGGCTGGCATTACGTTGCACCAGCCTGAGGCGCGCCGTGCGTTCTCCCGGGGAAGCTGTCCCTGGATCCCGGGACCCTGGCAGTGGCAGGCTGCACAGGCTCCCGGGAGAGAGGTGTGGAGAGTGACCTGGGCTCACACACAGGCCTCTTGGTGGTGGCAGCAGCAACCCTAGCATCCTACACCCGTCTCTGGGGTCTGCGCTGATAGCCGCGGCTCACCCCCGTTTCTGGATCTCGTTAGGCGGTGCTCTGAATCCCCGCTCCTTGTGCACCCCGAAACAATGGTCTCTTGCCTCTTAGGCAGGTCCAGACTTTTTCCCGGACTCCCTCCCGGCCAGCCGTGGCGCACTAACCCCTTCAGGCTGTGTTCACGCTGCCAACCCCAGTTCTCTCCCTGGGATCCCACGGAAGCCCGAGCCTCAGCTCCCAGCCCCGCCCGCCCCGGCGGGTGAGCAGACAAGCCTCTCGGGCTCGTGAGTGCTGGGCGGCACCGATCCTCTGCGGGAATCTCTCCGCTTTGCCCTCCACACCCCTGTGGCTGCGCTCTCCTCTGCGGCCCCGAAGCTCCCCCCTCCGCCACCTGCCGTCTCCACCCGCGAAGGAACTTCTAGTGTGTGGAAACCTCTCCTCCTTCACAGCTCCCTCCCACTGGTGCAGGTCCCGTTCCTATTCTTTTGTCTCTGTTTTTTCTTTTTTCTTTTGCCCTACCCAGGAACATGGGGAGTTTCTTGCCTTTTGGGAGGGCTGAGGTCTTCTGCCAGCGTTCAGTAGGTGTTCTGTAGGAGTTGTTCCACGTGTAGATGTATTTTTGATGTATCTGTGGGGAGGAAGGTGATCACCACGTCTTACTCCTCTGCCATCTTGAAGATGCCCTCCTATAGCAAGTTCTTATTAATTATCTATTTTTTACACATTAGTGTATATATGTCAATCCCAATCTCCCAATTCATCACACCACCACAGCCACCCCCTGTTTCCCCTCTTGGTGTCTATACATTTGTTCTCTACATCTGTGTCTCTGTTTCTGCCTTGCAAACCGGTTCATCTGTACCATTTTTCTAGATTCCACATATATGCGTTAATATACGATATTTGTTTTTCTCTTTCTGACTTACTTCACTCGGTATGACAGTCTCTAGGTCCATCCACGTCTCTACAAATGACCCAATTTCGTTTCTTTTTATGGCTGAGTAATATTACATTGTATATATGTACCACATCTTCTTTATCCATTTTGCCTATTAGTCTTGCTGGAACTAGTCCCTCTAATACTCAGCGAGGAAAAAAAGATCTATTCCAGAATAGACCCAAGTGAATCTTTGCAAAAACCCTGCTAAATGTTCCATTCTTTTAAGGGTTCAAGAATAGTTTTATAATTTTTTAAAATTTTTATTTATTTGCTTATTTATTTATTTTGGCTGCATTGGTTCTTCATTGTTGTGCACAGCCTTCTTGTTGCTGTAGCTTCTCTTGTTGCAGAGCATGGGCTCTAGGCATGTGGGCTTCAGTAGTTGCAGCATGTGGGCTCTGTAGTTGTAGTTCACGGGCTCTAGAGCACAGGCTCAGTAGTTGTGGTGTATGGGCTTAGTTGCTCTGTGGCATGTGGGAATCTTCCTGGACCAGGGATCAAATCTGTGTCCCCTGCATTGGCAGACGGATTCTTAACCACTGCGCCACCAGGAAAGTCCCTATATGATGTTTTATAATGAAAGAATTTGTACCTTAAGCTCATCTCATTCTTTCCTAGATTTAAGCCTGCCTAGAATGATGAGGGGTACTTCTTATTTTATTGAAATTGTAGTGTGATATTGATATAAGATTGTTCTTCCGTCCAAATGCTCATACGTGATAATTAAAGTTGCTCTTGCTTTCCACACAATCGATTTACTAGGAAAAGATATCTTTTTCATGACTTAATGTAAATCAGAGTCCACTTGCCCCTAATCTCTGGAATCAAAACTATAGTTTTTCAAATATCTGCTAGTAATAGTGCAGTCATTGATCACAAGTATGACCATCTAACACCAACTATGAATATGAACAAAATAACCTGAGATTTCCTTTATTCTCCTTGATTAATTAAAACTGCTAGTTTTTCTTTGATATCACCAGTTTTAACAGTTGGATAATAAAATGAAATGTACAAAATTTATGATTAAAAATAATTTTTCATAGTGTTTAGTGATTAGGTATCTCAAAAAAAATCTAAATATTTGCTGTAAATTGCAAGATACAGTGAAAACTATATTACTGACAGGATACACTGCTCAATATTTTTAGAACAATGTGATACCCCAGCTAAGAGGGGAATCCCTACAATATCATCATCAATTTGTTCCTAAATAATCTAAACTTCCTGGTTTTCTTGCACTTAAAAATTAAGTAGGGCTTCCCTGGTGGCGCAGTGGTTGAGAGTCCGCCTGCCGATGCAGGGGACGCGGGTTCGTGCCCCGGTCCGTGAAGATCCCACATGCCACAGAGCGGGGCGGCTGAGCCTGTAAACCATGGCCACTGGGCCTGCGCGTCCGGAGCCTGTGCTCCGCAACGGGAGAGGCCACGACAGTGAGAGGCCCGCGTACAGAAAAAAAAAAAAAAAGTAATATTATGAAGCATGTATGTGTGTGTATATCTGAGTAACTTGCAACTACAATACCCTGCGTGCCACTCCCCTCTTCCATCCTCATGCTTACCCCTTAGGGGTTTCAGCTATCTTGAATCTTGCTCATGCTTTTTTGTTTTACTGTTTTAACACAAATGAATGTATTTCTAACACAATATATTCCTTAGTTTGCTTATTTTGAGCTTTCTAAAGATGGTATCATTTCTGGGACTTGCTTTTTTTCCAATTAACATTACTTTAAATGACTTCATTTTCTAATGTATTTTGTCAAAGCAGTGGGACATGCCAACTGAGCTATCACAACATACAGCCCTCTTTTAAAAGTCTGAGTTATATTTTGGAGAATATAATCAATTAAACACATCTAGAAATATGTGAAAAGATCAGATACTGTTTACACATAAGCATGTTATCTTATGAGAATGGTGAAGCACAACTTACACACCTCTGTAAAACAAACGAACAAAAATGCTACATGGAAAGCACAAAATGTTTGTCAGTTCAGGTATCTTTCAACTACAAAGATTTGCTTATTAAGTATTAATATTTTAACATTTATGAAGAGCAAGTAGTTCAGGAAACTGATTTAAAATGATACTTATAAAAAATGTTTAGTGGTTAAATAGATAATACAATATTCAGGAAAAGTAAAATTTATATTTTAAGAAACTAAATGAAATACTGTCATAAATTTAAAACAACAGTAAGAAGTCCTTATGCCACAGGCTGATGTTATTGGTATGACTTTCCCTTAGCGAAATCACCTATGGACCTAAAGATTAATATTATAAGAAAAAGACATTTAGAGTTGAAAAGCTTATGACAACTTTTTCTCTGACCAAAGGCTGGGTTTAACTCTTACCCTATTCTTCAACAACAGATATTTCATGGGAGTAGGTGGTGACTTAGAAAGCACTTTCTTTTCATCATTTTCTTCCAAGTTCCTTCTTTGCTCTGAAAGCAAAGTTAACTTATATATCTTACAGCGATACAATAAACTGGTAGATACTGTAATAACTCTCTGAAAACACTATCTCTTTTTATTTTCTATGGTTGTACTTTCAAATATTTAGGCTCAGTTTATCAGTTCATATCTAATGGTACTACATTGAATTGCATATGTTCTTTGTTTTTAGGCTATAAAAAAAGGTTTCATTTAAAATGTATTTAATGAGCCTTACTATATTTTTACAATACACATTGCTTAATTTTTTTAGAGTTCATGTGAGTAAACAAATTCTCAGTATATCTTGTTGGAAATCCTGGTAGGAGTGAGAGTGTCAGATCAAGGTTAAGTTATAAAGGAAATGTGAGTAGAATGGCTTTAGTAGGTTCAAATATGATCCAATAAAATGTATCACAGGTGAGAGTGTTTGTAAGACTAAAATTGTGTTACACTTAGCCACATAATCACTTCTTTTTGGACCCCTAGTAGGTAGAGTCCTAAGCAGTTTACTGTTTAAAAATTCAGAAAAAATAGTCAGAAATGCCAGAGTTCTTCAGTTACAAAGTTTTAATGTGGTTGCCATGGTATGACTGTTCCTCAAGTGAAATAATGATTTTCCACAAGCCCAAAGTTTTGTCATCTATGAATAAAGAAAATTGTACTTATAAAATAATTTAGTAACTTGTGGGAGATCATTCTAATTTTCTCTTTTAATACTAAGCTCATCAAGTTATCCATGGATCCCATTTTCTTTTGTTTTAATGTGTTGTCTTAGAGCTCTAGAAACTCATTTATTACTGTAAATCAGAAGCAAAGATATGCTGTCACTATGTCACTTAGTCCCACTAATAATTCTGTATCATCATAGCATTTGAAAGATGAAAGGTCCTTCACTATGCCAATAGGATATAGACAGCCAGATTCTGAAAAAAATCCTTCTCAGATGAGAGTCAAATGGGGAAAGTGATTGCTTTTGAATTAGCTACATGCAAACCATTTAGTATAAGGATGAATAAACCAACAGAACTAACTTTACGGTCACTGGGGAATCAACGAAATTTAATTTTTCTTTTAAGGAAAATGTTTTAACTATCTAAAAATAGTTTTACAAATGAAAGTTGTGTTTGCTCACAGAGTTCAGGGGCAATATTGGTTTCTGTAATCTTTTTTTAATATTATTATTTCTTTAAATCCTTTTCGTAGAAAACTATAGAAAGCAAATGCCTATCTAGATGATTTTGGGTTCTTTAGATCCGAGCTTCTCCAACTTTAATGTGCAAATAAGTCAAATGGGGATCTTGTTAAAATGTAGATTATGATTGAGTAGGTCTGAGATTCTGCATTTCTGACAAACCCTCAGGTGACTGGTGCAAAATCAAAGTCCCATCCCAGACCTACAGAATCAGTAATGTGCATCTGAGCCAACCCAGTTTAAGTACTTAATTTAAGTACTTCTTTCTAAAATTTAAGAAATACAGTTTTAACATCTAATCACTAGGAGATGGATACTAGTTTAAAGAGTTGGGCAAAATCAATCCTCTTCATTTAATGTATGCCCCATAAAGTGAAATAAGACTTGAAGAAAATACCCCAGTATGCATATCTTTCCTCTCCCTAAAAAAAGTGCATCTTCTCTTTTCATTTTAAAAAATAAACTATTTTCCTGTGACACTGTCAGCTTGATAATTGCAAATGCTGAAACTTGTTCTCTGAGTAATTTTTGACATTTTTAACTGAAGTGACAGTAGGAGAAAAACTTACTTATCACCTCCTATTTGTAGCCTCAAGGCAAAGATGTAGCCTCATCCTAACACAAAATGAGTGTTTGGAATATAGATATTTTATATTTAGCTACATCCGTTTGTTTGGAGTAGTTAGTTCCACTTACTGTTCAGAGACCTGAAAAATTATTATCCTGCTTTCTTTTTTCAAAACATTTATTTTTTTGATTATAAGGTAATATAATTATTGTAGAAAATTTAGAAATTGCTGATAAGCAAAGAAAAACACCCACTTCTAACCACCCAGAGTTAATCACTGTTTACATTTTATCATATAAAACTTTAGGCTCTTTCCTAAGCATATATTTTCAATTTTGACAAAAATGGGATCATATTGTATGTACTGTTTCGGCATCTGCTTTGTCCACTTCAGAGTGTAATTTTCACCTGATTTAAATTGTTTGAGTCATTTGTGTGATTATCTGGTATAGTTTAGAATGGCTATTTAGAGTGTGGTTTAAAACTCATTCACAAATGTAAATTTGTTCTCAAGTATTTAAAGTCTTGAAAGTTGAAACTAAGGAAATTTCATTGTAAACTAATTTGAATATTTCATAACACATTTTGTGATCCTCACAGCATGTATCATTTGCTGAAATGAAGTCAAATTGAGCTAACTGTTCACTTTCTATGGATTCAAGGGGATTAGCATTGGATCAAAGCTTGTGTAGAATCCTATAATTCACTTTTTAAGCTAAGGATTCTGTTAATATCCTCAAAAAAGCCTCATGGTTTAAGGAGGCCTTACAGGCTATGTGTTGGAACCGCCCAGTTATGGCTTCAATCTCTTCTACAACTCCTGTTGCGTGTTATCCCTTATTTGAAATCAAATGGCTGGAAACACTGCTTTTTTTTTTTTTTTTTTTTTTTTTTTTTTTTTGCGGTATGCGGGCCTCTCACTGTCGTGGCCTCTCCCGTCGCGGAGCACAGGCTCCGGACACGCAGGCGCAGCGGCCACGGCTCACGGGCCCAGCCGCTCCGCGGCACGTGGGATCCTCCCAGACCGGGGCACGAACCCGTGTCCCCTGCATCGGCAGGCGGACTCTCAACCACTGCACCACCAGGGAAGCCCGAAACGCTACATTTTTAAAACATTTTATTATGCACTAATTTTAGAGTTACAAAACAGTTTTTAAAGTAGTATGAGAGTTCTAATATATCCTTCATCCAGCTTCTATTAATGTTAACATGTTACATTATAATAATGTAATTATTAGGGAATTAATAACCAATTTATAGACCTTATTTCAGTTTTGCCAGCTGTCCTGCTGATGTCCTCTTTCTGGTCCAGAACCTGATCCTCAGTTCCTTACTGCATTTGTTGTCATGTCTCCTCAGATTCTTCAATCTGTAGCAGTTCCACAGTCTTTCTGTGTCTTACATGATTTTGACAGTTTTGAAGACAACCAGCCAGTTTGTTTTGTTTTGGTTTATTTCTGGAATATCCTTCAATTTGCAATTAACATATGCTTACTAATCAATTGAGCATACGCATTTTTGACAAGAATCACACAGAAGTGATGTTTGCCCTTCCCAGCACATCATATCAAGAGGTACATGATGTTGATATGTCTTATGATGGTGATATAAACTTTGATCACTTAGTAAAGGTGAGATCTGCCAGATTTCTCCATGTAAAGTTACTATTTTTCCCTTGTAATTTATAAGTATCTTGTTGGGAGATATTTTGAGGCTATGCAAATATTCTGTTTCCTATCATACTTTGCCCACTAATTTTAGCACTAATTGATGAATCTTGCCTGTAACAATTATTATGTGAAGGTGATATTCTATTTTTATAATTTCTTCTATATTTATTGTTGGAATTCTCCTGTAAGAAAAAGTTATCTCTTCTCCTCTGTTTACTTATTTGTATCAGTATGAGATCATAGGTATTTATTTTAATCTATAGCTTATTAGCCATACTATTATTTATTTTATTACTCCAATTATCCTAAATTTGGCCATTGGGAGCTTCTTCAAGTTGATGCCTTTATCCTCAACATGCCCTTCTCATCTTTTTGAGCACTTCCTTACTTTCTAGCAACACAAAATATTCCAGCCTCGTTTTGTATTTTCCCTGACCCATCCCTAAAATCAACCATTTTTCCAAGGAGTTCTAGTCACTTTTGTTAGAGAATGGGATTTAGAAACCAACATCTGAGTATGCTTATTGTTACAGAGGTGTCTTGCTTCTAGACCCTATTATTGGACAGATCTAGGAAATACATATATATGTGCTCATGTAGAAATCTATATTTCTATATCAGTTTCTCTGTATAAATCATTTTAAACCATGAGTTTATACTGATAGTTCCAAGTCCAATCAAACCACAGAATTCATTCACACCTTTCCCTTTTCTTACTTATTACTTCTTTTTCTGACAGTGAGGAAACTGGTTCTCATTCTCTACAAATTTCTTGACTTATCTGCTCAGTCCTGGTATACACATACAGTAGTTTTAGAATTGCTAACCCACACCACTGTGGGAAAAAATATTAACTAGAGTATAATAGTTGTGTATAGTTCTTTTTATCTTTAACCTTACAGTTTATCGTCACAATACAATCTTCCACATTTATTAGGTTAGTTATTTTCATTTCCATTCCCTTCATTTTATATTACATTTTGAGTTCTTTTGACTCATTTTGATTCTTTTTGATTTTGGTTATTTATGTTTAAGTATGTGAAATTATTACCATGTTTCCAGAGTCGGATCTATAGAAAAGGTATACCATCCTCCCTCATTCCTTTTTCCCTGTTCTCGTTTTCCCATTCTTACCACCCTGTTCCCACCTATCCCCTGTAAGTAACCAATATCAATTTCTAGTTTAATCGTCCTGTATGTCTTTTTGCACAATGAACAGATACATGCGTATCTTCTTATATCTTCTTCTTCCTTACATATACTCTTTCTCACTTTGCTTTTTTCACTAAATAATATATCGTAGAAGTCATTCCATATCAGTTCATAGAGGTCTTCTTCATTCTTTTTATAGCTGCATGATAATCCATAGTGTGGATACACCATAGTTATTTCAACCACTCTCTTATATGGACCTTAGATTGTTTCTTATGTTTTGCAATTAAAAATAATATAGCAGTGAATAACCTCATGCAAATGAATTAGAATTTCTGGGTCAAAAGTTAAGTGTAATTTTGTTAGAAATAGTCATAAAAGTTTGCACTGCCACCAGCAATGTATAACAGAAGACCCTTTTCCCCACCGCCTCAGTAATAGCATATATTATCATGCTTTTTAATTTTTGCCAGTCTGATAGTAGAGAAATACTATCTCAGGTTGTTTTAAATTATATTCATATAATTATAAGTGAGTTTCAATAGTTTTCATTTGTTTAAGAGCCTTTTTTATCTTGTTACTTTTTGTAACCTTTTTATCTTTTTCCCATTTTTCTATTGGAGTTTTGTCCCTTTATCCTTCAATTTTTAAAAGTTCTTTATATATTAGGGATATTGGTTCTTTGTGATATATATTGCAAATATTTTTTCCTAGTTTGTCATTTGTATTTTAACTTTACTTATGATGTTTTTTAGCACGCACAATTTTTAAATTTGTTTACAGTAAAATCTATCAATTTTTTATTTACTTGCATCTGGATTTTGTCCTAGTTAGAAAGCCAGTTTTATTTTTTATTTTATTTTTTTAAATTTTATTTTATTGAAGTGTAGTTGATTTACAATGTCATGTTAGTTTCAGGTGTACAGCCCAGTGATCCAATGTAAAGAAGTTAAAAATAAAGTTTGTCCAGATGATTCTGATGAGCACCCACCCCCCTAGGCCTCTCATGTGCTTCTGCCTCTTGGGCCCACCCAGAACCGTCCTGTTACCTCTCCCACTTGCTGTTAAGCTAAGGAAATATGGTTTTCCAGTTCTTCACATTGCTGTCCTTTCTCATCTATGCTAACGAAATATTGTTACTTTCCAACGCCTTTCTCGTGATAAATTCACTTACAGTAGCCCATAGGCTTTAATTATGTAAAACCTAGAATCAAGCGGAATGTTCAAGCTGTCTTTTCTTCTTCACTCTGTGAACTACACTTCTCTTAATGTGATCTTAAGGTCACATTCACTTATTCGGCAGCCATATCACGCTGCTGGTGTGTGTTTTCTTGTTGTTGTTGTTTTGTTGTTGTTGTTGTTTTTACTGCTGGTATGTTTAACATCAGTTAACAGCCTTAAGCCCTTTTGCTCATGCTGCTGCTTAGACTACCTTTGTAGTCTATTGTTTTTTGGCTTTTTTTTTTTTTTTTTTTTTTGTGGTATGCGGGCCTCTCACTGTTGTGGCCTCTCCCGTTGCGGGGCACAGGCTCCGGATGCGCAGGCTCAGCGGCCATGGCTCACGGGCCCAGCTGCTCCGCGGTATGTGGGATCTTCCCGGACCGGGGCACGAACCCGTATCCCCTGCATCGGCAGGCGGATTCTCAACCACTGCGCCACCAGGGAAGCCCTGTAGTCTATTGTTTACACTCAATCTTATCTCTGTTCAATTTCATCTAGTTCCACTTAGTTAACTCTTCCATCCTTTTCCATACCTTTTTCTAATGCCATCAAAATACTTTCAGATGCTGATTCTAAGAACTGACTTCTATGCTGTAATTCCCAAATTTGTATCATAGGTTTAATAAATCACCTTTCATATTTTTATATACACTGTTGACTAAAAATGTGGGGCAAGACAGGGCCAAAGAAAGAGGCCTGCTATACACCGCCAGAAACAAGTCCCTCCTTTAGTTTGGTTTATTTAAAAACACCTTTAGTATTGTGGTTCCAGTAGTTATTAATCTCTTTAGTTACCCTTGCAATCAATATATTTTTACTCCCTCTTGTTCACATGGATGTAATTAGTATATTATGCGATGCTTTAATGAAAAACTAATATAAAATTTTCTAACACATCTCTTTTATCTGCCATTAATTAATTTATTCAATAAATATTATTAATAAAAACACTATAGATATAAAGATATAAGCTTCCTGCCTTCAAGTTAGGAAGTACAGTTTCAAGCAAATAGCTGAGCCTCAGTGAGAAGAGTGGACAGAATACAGACAATGCATTTTTAGACCATGGAGGATGGAGTGATTATGTCCAGCAACCGTGAGGAAGAAAGGAATTGACCTATTAAGACATGGTTTTAGTAGACTAATACTGTGTCGTCATCTTAAATCTTCTTTTTTTTTTTGGCACTCAAACTCTATCTTTTCATCAAGTAAATCTTAGAAATGTCCCAGGAATTGATGTAAATATCACTTGTCTAGTTTGCTGATTTCATTTCTTTCCATTTGAAAAAGGAGAAACATTTGCACATTTCCAGTGTTCGATTTCCCGTCTGCATAAAGGTCATCACATGTTTATATACAACTTTTCCTAGTAACTTTGAACATGATTCTTTTGAGGGATTAATCTTGCGCTCTTGCAGTAGCAAGTTTCTCCCATATTATTTCTTTTTTTTTTTTTTTTTTTTTTTTTTTGTGGTACGCGGGCCTCTCACTGTTGTGGCCTCTCCCTTTGCGGAGCACAGGCTCCGGATCCCCTATTATTTCTTTTCTTTTTTTTTCATATTTTTTTCTCACATCTTCATCGGAGTATAAATACTTTACAATGTTGTGTTAGTTTCTGCTGTACAACAGAGTGAATCAGCTATATGTATACATATATCCCCATATCCCCTCCCTCTTAAGGCTCCCACCCACCCTCCATATCCCACCCCTCTAGGTGGTCACAGAGCACCGAGCTGATCTCCCTGTGCTCTGCGGCTGCTTCCCACTAGCCATCCATTTTACATTTGGTAGTGTATGTGTGTCAGTGCTACTCTCTCACTTTAGCCCAGCTTCCCCTTCCCTCCCATACCCTCAAGTCCATTCTCTACATCTATGTCTTTATTCCTGCCCTACCACTAGGTTCATCAGTACTGCTTTTTTAAGTTCCATATATATTCATTAGCATACGGTATTTGTTTTTCTCTTTCTGACTTACTTCACTCTGTATGACAGTCTCTAGTTCCATCCACCTCACTACAAATAACTCAGTTTCATTCCTCTTCATGGCTGAGTAATATTCCATTGTATATATGTGCCACATCTTCTTTATCCAGTCATCTGTTGATGGACACTTAGGTTGCTTCCAAGTCCTGGCTATTGTAAATAGTGTTGCAATGAACATTGTGGTACATGTCTCTTTTTGAATTATGGTTTTCTCAGGGTATATGCCCAGTAGTGGCATTGCTAGGTAATATGGTACTTCTATTTTTATTTTTTTAAGGAACTCCATTCTGTTCTCCATAGTGGCTGTATCAATTTACATTCCCACCAACAATGCAAGAGGGTTCCCTTTTCTCCACACCCTCTCCAGCATTTATTGTTTGTAGATTTTTTTGATGATGGCCATTCTGACTGGTGTGAGGTGATACCACATTGTAGTTTTGATTTGCATTTCTCTAATGATTAGTGATGTTGATCATCTTTTCATATATTTGTTGGCCATCTGTATGTCTTTTTTTGAGGAATGTTTATTTAGGTCTTCCACCCATTTTTGGATTGGGTTTTTTGTTTTTTTGATGTTGAGCTGCATGAGCTGCTTGTTTATTTTGGAGATTAATCTTTTTTCTGTTGTTTCATTTGCAAATATTTTCTCCCATTCTGAGAGTTGTCTTTTCATCTTGTTTATGGTTTCCTTTCCTGTGCAAAAGCTTTTAGTTTCATTAGGTCCCATTTGTTTATTTTTGTTTGTTTTTATTTCCATTTTTCTAGGAGGTGGGTCAAAAAGTATCTTGATGTGATTTATGTCATAGAGTGTTCTGCCTGTGTTTTCCTCTAAGAGTTTTAGTGTCTGGTCTTACCTTAAGGTCTTTAATCCATTTTGAGTTTATTTTTTGTGTATGGTGTCAGGGTGTGTTCTAATTTCATTCTTTTACCTGTAGCTGTCCAGTTTTCCCAGCACCACTTATTGAAGAGGCTGTCTTTTCTCCACTGTATTTCCTTCCCTCCTTTATCAAAGATAAGGTGACCATATGTGCGTGGGTTTATCTCTGGGCTTTCTATCCTGTTCCATTGATCTATATTTCTGTTTTTGTGCCAGTACCATACTGTCTTGATTACTGTAGCTTTGTAGTATAGTCTGAAGTCAGGGAGCCTGATTCCTCCAGCTCTGTTTTTCTTTCTTAAGATTGCTTTGGCTATTTGGGGTCTGCTGTGTTCCCATACAAACTGTAAAATTTCTTGTTCTAGTTCTGTGAAAAATGCCATTGGTAATTTGATAGGGATTGCATTGAACCTGTAGATTGCTTTGGGTAGTATAGTCATTTTCACAATATTGATTCTTCTAATCCACGAACATGGTATATCTCTCCATCTGTTTATGTTATCTTTGATTTCTTTCATCAGTGTTTTATAGTTTTCTGAGTACAGGTCTTTTGCCTCCTTCAGTAGGTTTATTCCCAGGTATTTTATTCTTTTTGTTATGATGGTAAATGAGACTGTTTCCTTAATTTCTCTTTCAGATATTTTGTTGTTAGTGTATAGGAATGCCAGAGATTTCTGTGCATTAATTTTGTATCCTGCAACCTTACCAAATTCATTGATTAGTTCTAGTAGTTTTCTGGTGGCATCTTTAGGATTTTCTATGTATACTGTCATGTCATCAGCAAACAGTGACAGTTTTACTTCTTCTTTTCCAATTTGTATTCCTTTTATTTCTTTTTCTTCTCTGATTTCTATGGCCAGGACTACAACATTATGTTGAATTATAGTGGTGAGAGTGGACATCCTTGTCTTGTTCCTGATCTTAGAGGAAATGGCTTCAGTTTTTCACTATTGAGAGTGATGTTTGCTGTGGGCTTGTCGTGTATGGCTTTTATTATGTTGAGGTAGTTTCCTTCTATGCCCACTTTCTGGAGAGTTTTTATCATAAATGGGTGCCTAATTTTCTCAAAAGCTTTTTCTGCATCTACTGAGATGATCATATGTATTTTATTCTTTAATTTGTTATATGGTGTATCACATTGATTGTTTTGCATATATTGAAGAATCCTTGCATCCCTGGGATAAATCCCACTTGACCATGGTGTATGATCCTTTTAATGTGTTGTGGATTCTGTTTGCTATTTTGTTGAGGAGTTTTGCATCTATATCAGTGATATTGGTCTATAATTTTCTTTTTCTGTGATATCTTTGTCTGGTTTTGGTATCAGGGTGATGGTGGCCTTGCAGAACTAGTTTGGGAGTGCTTCTCTCTCTGCAACTTTTTGGAAGAGTTTGAGAAGGATAGGTGTTAACTCTTCTCTAAATGTTTTGATAGAATTCACCTGTGAAGCCATCTGGTCCTGGACTTTTGTTTGTTGGAAGATTTTTAATCACAGTTTCAATTTCATTACCTGTGATTGTCTGTTTATATTTTCTAATTCTTCCTGGTTCAATCTTGGAAGGTTGTACTTTTCCAAGAATTTTTCCATTTCTTCCGGGTTGTCCATTTGTTTGGCATATAGTTGCTTGAAGTAGTCTCTTAAGATGTTTTGTATTTCTGTGGTGTCAGTGGTAATCTCTCCTTTTTCATTTCTGATTTTATTGATTTGAGTCCTCTCCCTTGTTTTCTTGATGAGTCTGGCTAAAGGTTTATCAATTTTGTTTATCTTCTCAAAGAACCAGCTTTTAGTTTTATTGATCTTTGCTATTGTTTTCTTTGTTTCTATTTCATTTATTTCTGCTCTGATCTTTATGATTTCTTTCCTTCTACTAACTTTGGGATTTCTTTGTTCTTCTTTTCTAGTTGCTTTAGGTGTAAGGTTAGATTGTTTATTTGAGATTTTTCTCGTTTCTTGAGGTGAGCTTGAATTGCTAGGAATTTCCCTCTTAGAACTGCTTTTGCTGCATCCCATAGATTTTGGATCATTGTGTTTTCATTGTCATTTGTTTCTAGGTATTTTTTTATTTCCTCTTTGATTTCTTCAGTGATCTCTTGGTTATTTAGCTGTACACTGTTTAGCCTCCATGTATTTGTGTTTTTTTACTGTTTTTTTCCTGTAATTGATTTCTAATCTCATAGTGTTGTTGTCGGAAAAGATGCTTGATACGATTACAATTTTCTTAAATTTTCCAAGGCTTCATTTGTGACCCAAGATGTGATCTATTCTGGAGAATGTTCTATGTGCAGTTGAGAAGAAAGTAATTCTTCCACTTTCATGTGGAATGTCCTAAAAATATCAATTAAGTCTTTCTGGTCTATTGTGTCATTTAAAGCTTGTGTTTCCTTATTTATTTTCTCTCTGAATGATCTGTCTATTGCTGTAAATAAGGTGTTAAAGTCCCCCACTATTACTGTGTTACTGTCAATTTCCTCTTTTTTGGCTGTTAGCATTTGCCTTATGTATTGAGGTGCTTCTATGTTAGGTGCATAAATATTTATAACTGTTATGCTTTCTTCTTGGATTGATCCCTTGATCATTATGTAGTGTCCTTCCTTATCTCTTGTAACTGTCTTTATTTTAATGTCTGTTTTATCTGATATGAGTATTGCTACTCCAGCTTTCTTATGATTTCCATTTGCATGGAATACCTTTTTCCATCCCCTCACTTTCAGTCTCTATGTGTCCCTAGGTCTGAAGCAGGTTTATTGTAGACAACACATATAAGGGTCTTGTTTTTGTATCCATTCCTCCAGTCTGTGTCTTTTGGTGGGAGCATTTAATCCATTTACATTCAAGGTGATTATTGACTTGTATGTTCCCATTACCATTTTCTTAATTGATTTGCGTTTGTTTTTGTGGGTCTTTTTCTTCTCTTGTGTTTCCCGATTAGAGAGGTTCCTTTAGTGTTTGGTGGTAGCTTTTGCTTGTCTGTAAAGCTTTTCATTTCTCCATTAAATCTGAATGAGATCCTTGCTGGGTAGAGTCATCTTGGTTGTAGGTTTTTCCCTTTCATCATTTAAAATATGTCTTGCCACTCCCTTCTGGGTTGCAGAGTTTCTGCTGAAAGATCAGCTGTTAACCTTATGGGGATTCCCTTGTATGTTTTTTGTTGCTTTACCCTTGATGCTTTTAATATTTTTTCTTTGTATTTAAGTTTTAATAATTTGATTAATATGTGTCTCAGCGTGTATCTCTTTGTGTTTTTCCTATATGGGACTCTCTGTGCTTCCTGGACTTCACTGACTATTTCCTTTTCCATGTTAGGGAAGTTTTCAACTGTAATCTCTTCAAATATTTTCTCAGACCCTTTCTTTTTCTCTTCTTCTTTTCGGACCCCTATAATTTGAATGTTGTTGCATTTAATGTTGTCCCAGAGGTCTTTGAGACTGTCCTCAATTCTTTTCATTCTTTTTTCTTTATTCTGCTCCCTGGCAGTTATTTCCACTATTTTATCTCCCAGCTCACTTATCCATTCCTCTTCCTCAGTTATTCTGCTATTGATTCCTTCTAGAGAGTTTTTGATTTCAGTTATTTTGTTGTTCATCACTGTTTGTTTGCTCTTTAGTTCTTCTAGATCCTTGTTAAATGTTTCTTGTATTTTCTCAATTCTGTTTTCAGGATTTTGGATCATCTTTACTGTCATTACTCTGAATTCTTTTTCAGGTAGGTTGCCTATTTCATCTTCATTTATTTGGTCTTGTAGGTTTTTACCTTGCTCCTTCATCTGTAACATACTCTTTTGTCGTTTTTTTTTTTTTTTTTTGATGGGTGGGGCCATATTCCTGCCTTACTGGTTGTTTGGCCTGAGGCGTCCAGCTTGGAGTTTGCAGGCAGTTGGATAGAGCTGGGTCTTGGTGCTGAGATGAGGAACTCAAGGAGGCCTCACTCTGATTAATATTCCCTAGGATCTGAGGTTCTCTGTTAGTCCAGTGGTTTGGATTCGGAGCTCCCATGACTGGAGCTGAGGCCCAATCTCCAGCCTGGGAACCAAGATCCTGCAAGCCACATGGTGAGGAAAAAAACAAAAAGAAAAAAAGGAGCAGTACAATAACCAAGAATAAAAAGCAAAATAAAATTAGAAAGATAAAAAATATATTAGGAAAAATAAAAATATAATTGAAACAACTGCAACAAGGTAAAAGAAAACCACAACAGGAAAAAAAAAAGGGAACAGCCAAAAGGAGCAGAATAACAAAGTATAAAGAATAAAATTAAATTAGAAAAATCAAAGATTTATTAGAAAAAATAAAAATATTAATGAACCAACAATAATGAATTAACAACAAGGTAATACAAAACCCCAATCTAATAGAGGAGAAAAGAAAACCAAAAAAAAAAGCCTTGGCTATGGGGGGCAGAGTTTAGGCAGAGGTGGGACTTAGGGGTGAGGTTTAGGGTGGGGTGCCACCTAGGTGGGGGCGTGGTGACGTTTGAGCGTGGAGTGGGGCCAGTGCTTAGGACCTGCGCATAAGGGGAGAGGTGGCACACCCAAAGGAGGGCTTCTGGAGTGTGGAATTCTGGAGTTTGGAGGTAGGGCCCTGGCTGAGGGTGTGTGGGTGGGGTTTAGGCCCAGCATGTTGGAGGGGGTCTCCGAGTGTAGAGGTAGGGCCCTGGGTGGAAGTGTAGGGGAAGGGCTTGGGTTCTGCATGGCAGGAGGGAGGCTGCAAGGGCAGAGGATTAGGCCCAGGAGCCCAACAGGCTCCTTGGTGCCTAAGTGGACAGGGAAAGCACTGGCCACCTTCCCTTCCGTTCCTCCACACCCTGCCCCCATCTCCCCCAGGGTCTCCCCCATTGCTGCTGGACCCCTAACTGTGGGTGGGTCCCCCTGGGTGTAGGAAGTCCTCCCCTCCCCCAGCCACCCCTCAGGGGTGCCGGTCTCAGCTGCCAGCAGCTCTGCAAACACTCTATGGGAATTTTTATTCCAATGTGGCAAGTCAAGTTCCAGGAGGGATTTGAGTTAAAGATAGGATCCGTAATGAATAGAAAGGAGGAGTCCAGGGGCTTCCCTGGTGGTGCAGTGGTTAAGAATCCACCTGCCAATGCAGGGGACATGGGTTCAAGCCCTGGTCCAGGAAGATCCCACATGCCACGGAGCAACTAAGCTCATGAGCCACAACTACTGAGCCTGTGCTCTAGAGCCTGCGTGCCACAACTACTGAGCCCGCACACCTAGAGCCGGTGCTCTGCAACAAGAGAAGCCACCGCAATGAGAAGCCCACGCACCACAACGAAGAGTAGCCCCCACTTGCCACAACTAGAGAAAGCCCACGTGCAGCAAGGAAGACCCAACACAGCCAAAAATAAATAAATATTTTAAAAAAGAAAAAAAGGAAAGGAGTCCAAAACTAGTCTAAGGATAAAGATGATGTTTGTTACACAAAATAATAATTGACAATTTTTAAACATTTATAGGAAAAGATAGGTTACAACTTGCTTTTCTTATCCTCAAAATATTAACTTTATAGTAGCATTTATTCACTTTTTAATGTTACTTAAGCTCAACTTTTACATGAGAATTATAGTTTTGTATAAAGGTGGGAAATTATAGCCTGAATATTTGATAAGATATTCACATTATGAATACAAACTTTGATTTATGTTTAATGGGCCTAATCTCTGGAGAAGTACCTAATAAAGAAAAACACCCTAAATCCAGCCAGTGGTTCTCAACTCCATCTGGACATTAAAATTATGTGAAGTGCTTTTAAGAAATACCAATACTCAGGCCCCACTTCAAACCAACCAAATGAGGATCTCAGCTGGTTGGTTCTAGTATTCAGTGTTTTTTAAACTATTGATTCCAATAAGCAGCTTAGGTTGAGCACCACTAGTCTGTACTTTATGAACCGAAGTTATAAAATAATGAGAAAAACTGCCCCAGTTGTAATTAATCCCGTCCTCCACCACTTTACGCGGGCCTCTCACTGTTGTGGCCCCTCCCGTTGCGGGACACAGGCTCCGGACGCGCAGGCTCAGCGGCCATGGCTCACGGGCCCAGCCGCTCCGCGGCACGTGGGATCTTCCCGGACCGGGGCACGAACCCGCGTCCCCTGCATCGGCAGGCGGGCTCTCAACCATTGCACCACCAGTAATGCATCATGGCCTGCCTTCCCTGTTTCTGCCTGTCAACTCCACAGGCCTTGCCATGGTTATGTTTTCTGAATGCTGCTTCCAAGGTACCAGAAAGTCATTCCTTAGTCAGTTCTCATGTAAGAGCATATACTTCGAAGCCCATGTATTTATAGACTCAGAAAACTCAGAAATAAAAGCTTAGAGTACATTGGGAAAATGGGGAGAAAAAAGAGAGACAGGGACAAAAACAGAGAGAAGTTGTTTGAAATTGTCCTGATAAAACACAGGAAAAACAAAAGGAAAATTGGATTCCAAATTGGTACTTTTCTCACAAATTACAGTTCATAAGAGTCCATAGATTTTGGAATGTTGCTATTTTCCACGATTCATTTTATAGAAGAAGAAAACTAAATGTAAATGTACCTAAAATTTAGGTAAGGTAACATAGATCATTGGGATTTTCTAAATGAGTTATTAACCGAAACATAAGTTTTCAAAACAACCTGAAGAACCAGTGGCATTTTTAAAAGTACATGTTATTAGAAACTGTGTATGGTTCACACATCAGTGTGTTTTCCTCCAACTCAAAATAGGCAAAACAATATTATTTCGTATTTTAAAAGCCTCTGCCTCTTGAGGCAAGTTATAAAAAATCATTGGTCCTCCCCAAAACTAATGCTCAGGCTTATGTTTTTCACTCTTTGTCTTATTTTTTGCTTCATTTTTTCTAGAGTCATACCACAGGAGTTCACAGGATGTGTACTATTTAATAATAGAAAGCACAGGTATAGTGAAAATGTTTCCAGGTTGTTTTTTCTTCTCGGGGTAAATTTTTCAGCACTCTGGAGAGTGCCAGAAGCTTGCTTGATGTGACAATAATAATGTACTCTCTAATAAGGAACTCTGGCGCTTCCCTGGTGGCACAATGGTTGAGAGTCCGCCTGCCGATGCAGGGGACGCGGGTTCGTGCCCCGGTCCGGGAAGATCCCACGTGCCGCGGAGCGGCTGGGCCCGTGAGCCGTGGCCGCTGAGCCTGCGCGTCCGGAGCCTCTAGATGTCGTCTTATTTGTTTTCCACCATTCCCATGTTGGAGAAGGTATAGCTTTCTGAAGTTTAATAAGACATCCAGAGATAGTAGATGACTGAACTAGGAAAATAATTTAGGTTCACTGACTCCTACTCTACCAAAATTAAAGAAGACATGAGATCTGATGTATGCTTGGGTCCACTCAGGTTTGAGTGTATGTCAGGTCACTGCATCTTGACCTTATGGGGAGAATATCAAGGTACTTCCGACTGGGTCTAGATTATTCACTCAAAAAATATTCATTGAGCCCAGGGCTTAGGTATTAATATTCAAAGGCAATAGGATAGAGCCCTTGCTCTCAAGTAACTCAGGGATCAGGAAGGAGGAGGGCACAGATAATGACAATATTTCAAGATAATTGATTACTGTGGTTTGGGCAAAAATGCTACAGGCACACTTAATTCTACTGAAGGGAGAACTAAAATAATCACAGCTTTCATTGTGAGCCTTGAAGGGAATAATAGTTCATCCTGCAGAAAGAGTGGGAGAAAGAGAGCACATTTCAACCCACAGAGGCATGAAAAGTCCAGGAACTTCCCACATTTTTTTTTTGGTACAAAATTTCTATTCAAAAATTTCAGTGAGGGCTTCCCTGGTGGTGCAGTGGTTGAGAATCCGCCTGCCGACGCAGGGGACACGGGTTCGTGCCCCGGTCCGGGAAGATCCCACGTGCCGCGGAGCGGCTGGGCCCGTGAGCCATGGCCGCTGAGCCTGCGCGTCCGGAGCCTGTGCTCCGCAACGGGAGAGGCCACAGCAGTGAGAGGCCCGCGTACCACAAAAAAAAAAAAAAAAAATTTCAGTGATAGGTATTGTTTATATATATATTCAGTTATGCATTTTAAAATTTAACATCTAGTGAGCATAACCCTGAGGGTCTCTTGGATATTTCTTTTGAAGGGAAAAACAGAAGAAAAATACACTTCAACACTTCTTCCAAAAGAGAAAAGCTGAATTTATCCCGGATGAATAGAAAGAAAATACACAGATTATTATAATATTTTAAAAATATGGACTCTCCTATTTAGACATTCCTAACTTTATTATAAATGTCTTTGCAAGAAAAATATAAATTAATGTTTTTTAGATGACCAAATCTTAGTGTCAGCTCTACAAGGATTAAATCTGAAGTGGTTATGTTTCTTTTTTGTCCCTAATCTTGTGTTTTCTTCAGGCAACCTCTTTCACAGGGATATTTTGCCCATTCAGAATGCACAGTCTCTCTAAGGCAAGTCCCTGGGTGGAATCAAAGAGTGAGAGGTGGTCTCTTCTGCAGATATGATGAATGTTGCCTTAAGGAACTGGATTACACTACAAAGGGCTTCCTGTTCAGCTAGGGAGATGGATACAGGCTCCACTGTGGAAATCTGATCTCTTTTAAAACATCTGTACAAACAGCCCTTTCCTGTGATCACAGAGTCACACCATGAGACAGTATCATCTTCCTCCCTCAAAAGAGTATTCTCTTGAGGTCAGGTCTGAGTCTTTTGGGGGGTACTTGTCAGGCTGATCCTATACTGGTGCAAACAAAAGCAGAGGGGGCACTCTTGGGTCTTAAGAAGCGACGTCTAGTTCTTTGCAGTTGTGTAAGTTGTAATTGTGGTCTCAGGAGCTCGAAGCTGGCACTTTCTAATTCCGATTTATGACCATTCTTCAACCTCTATTTGACCCTCAGTTCCCTCAGCTGTGAAGGGAGATAAAAATATTCACCCCAGGCTTCCCTGGTGGCGCAGTGGTTGAGAGTCCGCCTGGCGATGCGGGGAACACGGGTTCGTGCCCCGGTCCGGGAAGATCCCACGTGCCGCGAAGCGGCTGGGCCCGTGAGCCGTGGCCGCTGAGCCTGCGCGTCCGGAGCCTGTGCTCCGCAACGGGAGAGGCCACAACACTGAGAGGCCTCGCGTACGGCAAAAATTTTAAAAAAATAAAAAATATTCACCTCACAGCATATTGAGGTGAAACAAGCTAAAAGTATGAAGCATCTTTCAAATACTAGGTGTTTAATGTTGATTAAATATGTATTAATTCATGTATTCATTTAATATTTGTTATGAGCCATTATCAGTCATTCCCCTTATCTGTGCCAAAGAGTCAGAAGGTTACAGAAATTTGTGAAAACTACCACACTGGAGATCTTTGGATTTATGCCTGTCACTCAAGCAGTTCTTAAGGGTATATAGTCCATGTGTAGACTTGATGGTAAACAAAAAAACCAAAAAGGAGCTCCCGGGCTTCCCTGGTGGCGCAGAGGTTGAGAATCCGCCTGCCGATGCAGGAGACACGGGTTCGTGCCCCGGTCCGGGAGGATCCCACGTGCCGCGGAGCGGCTGGGCCCGTGAGCCATGGCCGCTGCGCCTGCGCGTCCGGAGCCTGTGCTCCGCAACGGGAGAGGCCAAAACAGTGAGAGGCCCGCGTACCACAAAAAAAAAAAAAAAAAAAAAGGAGCTCCCCTAAAATCACGTAGCTGGTGAGCACCTGGTCGAGATTATACTCAGAACGTCGGACTCCAGGCTTCTCTTTTACCTCTCTTCTTGTCCTACTCAGTCCCCCCCAGTAGCTAGCAGAGGACTAGGCAGTTACTCACTAGGGGTGGGTGTCATGCCTATGGTAAGGGGAGTTCCTCTTGTGAGTTTTAACCTCCTTAGTACTGACCACAAGTACAAAAAATATATGAGTTCCTACTCTGGATTTTCCATCTCCAAAGGATCCCCAGGGATTGGGGATGAAAACCAGGTCAGATAACCTCCAGACTCATCATCCTTGCCTGCCCTATAGCAGGCACACTTCAAGTTTCTTTTCAGCAAATAACTTCCCTACCTAACAATATCTAAACACCAAGACCTCAGACATAGACTGACTCATATTCAACCCATAAGCTTAGATATGCACTACACACTCGTATCATTTAAGAAATAGTATTTCTCGAAGCACAGGCATACACATAACCATACTTATAAAACAAATAATATGCATTCAAGGCTGTAGCTTACTTACATGTCCATTCAGGGGAAAGTCCATAAGAGAAGTTGGTAGGAGAGAAGAGGTGAAGAAGAATCAGCAGTGTCTCATACATCATCCTCTTCTGCTTAGAAGTGCTAGTAACTATTCTTTAGTTATTCTGTAGCCAGAAAAAATAGCCATACTGATGATGGAATTCCAACCATGAACCCAAGTTACCAAGTTACCCTGACACACGGTAGCTATACATAAAGGCACACGAGCCCAGGATCTTGGTTGGCTTTCTTTTTGCTGGACAGAATTTGGACTCTATCTCTGACTCAGGGACTGATTATGTGATACTGGGCAGGCTCTTTGCCATTTTTTTCTCACCTGAAAAATGAGACGTTTGAGAAAAATGAAAAGATTGGAACTAGGTAACCTCAGGTCTTTTCCAGCCCTAGAATGCTATGGTCTATAATTCTTTCATACATTGCACTGTACCCACATTTCACTTCAAAAAGCTTCTCTCCAGTGTTGTAGGGTTTTCTCTATCCCAGTTATATAAGCCCAGAGCTTAGGCTTCCATGGCAACCATGTAATGGCCTCAGTTGGCATTTCTTACTGAAGATGTTTGTATCTACTACTAAGCTGTATACCTTGAGGTAGTTACTGATGAGGCAAACAGACAGACTTTGGTTTTGAATAAATCTTTTTAGGTTTGAGCTGTTCCTAGTTACTTTATATAATTAAAGAGTCTGGAGATGTTTCTACCTGAGAAAATGGCTAGACCTTTACTAGTAATAGCTATTTATAACTTTGCTTCTTTGAAGTTTAGTTTACTAGAAATAAAATCTCACCTGAGATTTCAGGAAGATGCCTCCAGCTTTTAAATCGTCACAATTTTCTAAACCTCCTCTGAACTTTCAAGCCCAGAGGGCTTGGTTTCGATGCAGTATCTGTACGTAACTTTCTTCCTCAGAGGTCAAGGTACAACTGTAACACGTCTGTGTTTCAAGCATATGCTGTGAAATATGAGATTCTGATTCCTAGGGAAGTTGCCATACAAAGCATAAATTAGAATTTGTCATGAGAAAGGCCCTAAATGATTTGACGTGAGTTTTCAAGAGTCCAGATATAACCATATCAAGTCAATGAGCATTTTTAAACCTATTCTGGGCGTTCCAGGACTGTGCTCCATATTCACTGCCCGAGACTGAAACAAAATAAGATTGAAAATACTGCTTCCTTCCAAGGAGAGAAATCTGTTGAGAAGTAGGTGCCTACAGCCTCAGCCACACCCTACTTGAATTGTCTCCTATCTTGGGACCACCCATGACTTAAAGGAAGCAGAGATGACTGTGTGATCTGAGATGGTTTAAATGTGGCCTGCGCAGTAAAGCTTCTCAGCCCCAAGCCTGTTTTCTGAGTTTCCTCTTTCCCCAGTTCTCCCACAACTGGGTCAACTAATTTCATCTTCTGCAGATCCAGCCTATTTATTTTCAGAGCAGTCTGAGGCTATAAATAAGTAGCCTCTGGTCCAGTGCCTCCATTCATCCAGGCTTATTATAGCAGCCCTTTTCCAGATATGGGGCATAGGCACTGTGTCCTGGGCTACCTCACGACGATCTATACTAGAGCCATTTTCTACTCTTTCCAGACCTTGACACCCCCATCTCAGCCCTAATCTTCCCCCAATCCAGCCCACAGGCAATTCACCAAAAATCAGTTCCCTGAAAGAGCAATTTTCTGAATGACTGATTCACTGAATTTAATAAATTTATCAACATACTCACAATTTGTTTTAGGGAACGTTCTTTTTGAAAATATTAAATGAATTTGAATATATTCTTATTGAGAATATATTTGAAAATATATTTTACTTGAATATGATCAAGAATATATTCTTGAATATATTAAATATGAATATCCACCTTATAAAAATATTCTTCATGAACATACTCATAAGAAAAGTTAATGATCCTATGACCCTCAGCATTTAATAAATTGAATATTATTTAAAGTACAGCTAGGGCTTCCCTGGTGGCGCAGTGGTTGCGAGTCTGCCTGCCAATGCAGGGGACACGGGTTCGTGCCCCAGTCCGGGAAGATCCCACGTGCCGCGGAGCGGCTGGGCCCGCGAGCCATGGCCGCTGAGCCTTCACGTCGGGAGCCTGTGCTCCGCAACGGGAGAGGCCACAACAGTGAGAGGCCCGCGTACCGGAAAAAAAAAAAATAAAAAAATAAAAAAAATAAAGTACAGCTAGAGTAAAGCACATTAATAAATTCAAGAAAACTGTTTCTCCGTCTGAGCTTTTGATAATTGGTAAATTCGATTAAATGGTCATTTCACAAATTGACCTTTCAGTAAGTTGACTTTCTGCAAAATGATTTTTGGTAAAGGGATCTCAATTCACCAGGGTGCTGCATCCATGCTTCCATGTACAGTCTCCTATACCTTCCTGGATTTCTGAGTATTTCCTTCACCACCCACCCCTGGCTGAACTCTGCTACATCTGGCACCAGGTGTTGATGGGAAAATGAATGTCACTTCCTGAATAGGTGGTATTTACCCATATGTCTGAAATGTTTTTGCTGGCTATTTTGTCTCACCAGTGGGCTCAACTCCTTCTCTCCTCACTCCCTCCTTCTCAGCCTCACTGTCAAATTTCAAGATATAACAGATCCAAAGGCCTGTCCTCTTTTCTTTCAAACAAGCAGTTTTTAAATTTTTTTCCTATTCTCTCATAGTAATGCCAGAGTTATAAGAAACCTTGAAGCCCACAGGGAAATAGTAACTCCCTATGTTGACAAAAAACTTTCAGCAGAATAACTTCTGTTGGAAGATGTCTTATTGTTTGGAGATGATAGAAGTAGTTGGGCAGCAAAATAGGTAATTTTAGCATCAGTTGGACTCATTGAGGTTGAGAATATTACCTCTTACTCTCTTCTAAAGACAAATGCATATTTCTAAGAAACTTGTGCTAGAAAGTAATCACATCTTTTAAAAATTAGTGCATATCACCAATTCAATTCTGAGTGCTATGACTTAACAACATATGACTTCCATGCTCTTGCATTAGAGGACTTCAAATCATTACCTTTATTTCTCCAATTAGATCTTAGCTGTTAGTTCCACAACAAATATCTTAAAGTCTGTTTTAATCTTGAAGCTTCTCACTCCCACCACCACCAAAATAATGACTTTATATTAAAAATATTAAAGCAACTAGACATTTCTGGTATGGTAGGGAACCTTAGAAACAATCATTGTACGAAAAACGAAACCCTAAATATTTGGAGACCAACAGAACTGAATTAACTTAAAAATACAACAATTCAAACAGTAAAACCTTATTTTGTTGGCACTCTTGAAAAATGCTACCTGAAAAATCTTGGTTTCTCAGATCAAAGTGATGTAGCGATTGTTGATCTGCAGCATTTATAATATACAGTTATCTGACAAGCAAGTATATGAGGAGTTATTTGTAATGAGGTGGATAGACCTGGAGTCTGTCATACAGAGTGAAATAAGTCAGAAGGATAAAACCAAATACCGTATGCTAACACATATATATGGAATCTAAAAAAAAAAAAAATGTCATGAAGAGATTAGTGGTAGGATGGGAATAAAACACAGACCTACTAGAGCATGGACTTGAGGATATGGGGAGGGGGAAGGGTAAGCTGTGACGATGTGAGAGAGTGGCAGGGACATATATACACTACCGAATGTAAAATAGCTAGCTAGTGGGAAGCTGCCGCATAGCACAGGGAGATCAGCTGGGTGCTTTGTGACCACCTAGAGGGGTGGGATAGGGAGGGTGGGAGGGAGGGTGACGCAAGAGGGAAGAGATATGGGAACATATGTATATGTATAACTGATTCACTTTGTTGTAAAGGAGAAACTAACACACTATTGTAAAACAGTTATACTCCAATAAAGATGTTAAAAAAAAAAAAAAAAGTATACGAGGAGGAACAAGAACACCAAGTCTTCAGATTACTTTCTGTCAGTGGCAACGTGAATGGAAGAGACAAGCTCACGTGAGTAGCGAAAGTCTTTGAGGTCTAGTGAATGCACCCTGATAGTCTGCAGTGACCTCTCCCAAGGGCATCCATGTTGTTTTCAATATATTTTAACGAGGAAAAAAAATCTCACTTGCATCGGTCACGATGTCGCACTTAGCTGCCTATTTGAGGTTTTGTTTAGAACAGTGATTCTTAAACCTCAGTGCACATTAGAATTACCTAATGATGCCTAGTCCCCACCTAGACGAATTAAATAAAAATTTCTGAGTGTGGATTCCTTGGATTTGTATCTTTTTAAATTTTCCTGAAGAAATGCTGACGACTCTCTAGACTTGGGAACCACTGGTTTAGAGCATAATATCTGCTAGATACAAAAAGTAAAATAGCTGTAGGAATTTTCCTCCTGCTTTTTCTGCCCCTGGGGCTTGGCTATTAGCTTTCATGTTCCTACTTTTAAAATCCTGTATCTGACATTGGCTTAGCTCAGTATTTGGTGGGCTTGGGTTTGCTTGGCATTTATTTGGACACACGGCCTAATGGCAGGTAGTTAAGCTAACAGGCGTTTTTTTTTTTTTTCTTAACTCTGTATGAATAATCTAACTCTTAAGTGCTTTTACAGAATTGGATATTGGCAGTTTGGATTTAATTTACTTAGGTACAACAATTTTGACCTTGAAATAATTAGTGTTAATTATTAGATTAAATATTAAATTTGAAACATAGTGATTTCTAAAAAAAAAAAGGATAGGAAAGAGAGAAATTAATCTGGGGAGGTTTAAAGGGCTATTTGCAGAATAAAAGAGCCCTTACTTTACACCATATACAAAAGTTAACTCAAAATAGGTCAAAGATATAAATGCAAGAACTTTACTTGTGAAGGAAAACACAAGGAAAAAAAATCCTTATAGCCTTGGATTAGGCAAAGAATTCTTAGCTATGACATCAAAGGCATAATTCATTAAAGAACAAACTGATAAAGTTGAACATGAAAATAAATAAATAAATAGCTTTAATTTATGAAAGAAAGTAAATATATAACTGTGTGCTCCAAAAGACATGATTAAGAAAATTAATAAAACAGCCACAGACTGGGAGAAAAATACTTGCAAATTATACTTCTGATAAAGAAATGTTTATGATATATAAAGAACTCTTATAAGCAATTATAAGAAGAAAAACAACTCGGTTTTTAAAATGAGGATATTTGTAAAGATACATAACCAAAGGAGATACAGAATGATTAATAAGCAAAGATCCTTAATATCATAGAGAAATGCAAGTTAAAGGCACAATCAGATACCACTACACACTCACTAAAATGGTTGCAGTTTTAAAAGTACAGTAATAAACGTTGGCAAGGATGTAAAGAAACTGGAACATTCCACATTGCTGGTAGGAATGTAAAATTGTATACCCACTTTGGAAAAAAGTTTGGTGGTTCCAAAAAAGGTAAACATAAACTTATACGATCCAGCACTCCCAGGATTATACACAAGAGAAATGAAAACATATGCCCAAAGACATGTACTTGAATGTTTAAAGCAGCACTATTTATAATAGCCCCAAACTGCAAACAATCCAAATGTCCATCAAGTAGAGAATGGATAAAAGGTGTGGTATACCCATACAAAACAGGGATTCTATTCAGCAATGAAAAGGAATCAACTACCAATACATACTACCACATGAAACCAATTCAAAAACAGTATGCAAAGTGAGAGAAGCCAGACCTGAAAGACTATATATTGCATGATTCCATTTATATGGAATGCCCATGAGATTTAAATCTATGTATACAGAAAGCAGATTGGTGGTTGCCAGGGGCTGAAAGCCAGAACAGGGATTACCTGCAGGTGGGCACGAGGAAAGATTTTTGGGGTGGAGTGATGGAAATGTTCTGAAACTAAACTGTGGTGATGGTTGCACAACTCAATTTACTAGAAATCGTTGCATGGTACATTTACAATGGGTGAGTTTAGCGGTATGTAAAGTATACCTTAATAAAGAATGTTTGAAAAAGAATAATAATTGCAGAGCAAGAAGATGTTCTAGCCCAGAGCACACTGCTCATATTGGCTTACACAGATATGCTTTATAGATTTAAAACCAAAACATCCTTTGCCTAAAATCTTTCTTTTAAGACTTTATTCTTGCTCAAGGGCCATACTATTGAATATTCATTAAGTAATGATACAACATATTCTATTCCCACTCACTTTAAAATTATGTTCCACCGCCAATTTACATCTTTTTACTTTCTAAATTCCTGCCACAATTTACCCTGCGTTTTTTATTATTATCTTCTGTTTTAACATTCAGGAGTACTGGTGCTTAGGGCTTACAATAATAAACACTTCTTGAAACATACCATCTTCTACAATACTTTACACATCTGTTTTATTTACTTCTCACCTCACTTCATTTAATTATCAAAATAGCCCTTTGAAATAAGCATTATTGTAATCCCTGTAACATGTTAAAGGAGATGGAGGCACAGGGAAGTCGCTTAACGTTACCCGTATCTAAAGTGGTAGAGCGGGCTTCCCTGGTGGCGCAGTGGTTGAGCGTCCGCCTGCCGATGCAGGGGACGCGGGTTCGTGCCCCGGTCCGGGAGGATCCCACGTGCCGCGGAGCGGCTGGGCCCGTGAGCCATGGCCGCTGAGCCTGCGTGTCCGGAGCCTGTGCTCCGCAACCAGAGAGGCCACAACATTGAAAGGCCCGCGTACCGCAAAAGGGGGGGAAAAAAAAAAAATAACGTGGTAGAGCCGAGATATGACTCCCAAGCCCAAGCTCTTAACCACTGAGTTGAAGTCTCTCTAGAGCATTGACAGAGAGGGAATGTTTTGCAGTTATCTTCCATTTCTATTACAGTGGCCTTGTGGCCTTGCATATTTTTACATAAAGCTCTCAAACAGGAATGCTCTAAGTGTATACTGCTGTTTTCCTGCTGGTTCCTTAAGAGAAACCATGAAATGTGTGGGCACATTATATGAATTTGTTATCCACTCCTTCAAAATAGCATTTGTTTCGTATTAGTAATTGGGGAAAAGTATAAAGATACATACCTACAATGTGAATACACACACATTGGTTATTTGACTTCCTGGTAGAACTTTGAATTTAACCTCAATAACTAATCTCTTTAGACACATTGCTTCATCCTGACATGTATAACGTATATAAGGAGGAACAACTTGAACAAGAAGAATTGGTTCGTGAAAGAACAAAGCTACTATAGATGAATTTTTAGAAACTTTAGTTGTAGCGGAGGAAATGAGTCTTTTTAAGAAAATTGAAGGCCTGACTCTAAGACTTCTTTGTAAACAATGAGATGGGCATTGTGAAAAATGCCTCTTCCAGCAACTAAAGTTTGAATAATTGAGGAGCAAATGATAAAAATAAGGAAATTGTTATATACTTTTCATAATCAGGGATATGAACATACACCCAACTTCAGTATAACTCCTTTTATGACTTTTTAGACTGCCACTATGGATTATGAGTTGTGAGAAAATATAATTTGATTCATAACTTTCAATATTAGGATCTATTCAGCATGTTAAAAATTAACATTCTGGCACACCTAGTCCTCTGGTGAAAATAGTGTTCTAGTTTCAAGCTGACAAAATATCCTAAAGGTATTTTGGAGAGGAATTTATACAGATTTAATACCAACAAAGATGCCCTGTGGTAAGCTTTGATGATGGTATCGAAGAGAGTTCACTGGGGAGAAAAAAACTTTTAAAAAGATGAAAGTCATTTGAAAAAATACAATATTTACACAATGTAATATCTTGGCATGGAACTATTGAGGACAAAATGTTCTCAAACCATTTTAAATTTTTTAAGGTAATGTTTCCTACTTAACAGAAATAAAATTGCATATTAAATAGTGTACCTCTACCAGGAAAAGAAAAGGAAGAAAGCAATATTAAAAAGTGGCTCTTGGGTGAATATTTGGATTAAAATTTCATATTGAATATTTCCTAAGGAGCATAGGATATTAGAATTTTCAGAAACAAACCTCTGTCAAAAAAACTGCAATAGAGCTAGTCCGAAATAGTTCTCTTTGTTCAAACTGTACCACACCATGTAAGACTTGAGAGGCTAACCAGAGAGAAGAAGTCTGTTAAGCAACTGTGCCATAGCAATCTGTTAGAAAGGATGGTGGGTTGTTGGAAATGCTGCTAAGTTTGCTTAGCCCATTTCAAGAGTTTCTCTAAGGACCAAAGTCTGCATCTCCAATGATGCTATCAAAAAAGCAAGAGATGGGCCAACAGCCAACTGCTTTCCAGTCTTTCCTTGCTTCCTAAGATTTGCCAAGAGTGGTTTCTTCTACTAAAACATGACCCCTGAGCTATATACACTGACCCAGATTTCACAAGTCTGTGTGCCTCCCCTTTGCTACTAAAAATATTGGGATGTTCATTTTTGGGGCATTTTGACCAAGCCTGGTTTGAGTCTGGGACACCACTTTACTCCTGGATATTGTGACCGACTAGAGCCCCTGCCCTCAACCACTTGCCGTTTGGGGGCTCTTGGAGAATGTTAAGACTTGTGTGAGCCCCTTTAGATATGTGGTCTAGCTCTCAGAGAGTTCATAATTTTTTAAAAAACTGGTCAGACAAACAACTCTAAGCACGCAAAAGATATTTTCTGTAGCAGTTCTTTCCCCCACTTTTCTATTAGTCATAAAGATTAAAATTGCTTCCTACATTTTCCTCTCATTCATTTGATACATATTTATTTAGGGCCTATTATGTGCTAGGCACTGAGAATGTAGCAATGAATAGTCATCTACTTCTCTTTGCAGCATATTTTTGTTACCTAACATCCCATGCATCATACTGGTGCAGAAAGGTTGACATGTAGATTCTTGAGAAAAGAGTCCTGAGGGAAGCAGGAAAGGTTCAGAATTCTGTAACCAAACTGTGTGCCTTCTCTTTAGGCTTTCAGTATACAACAAGGTGGAAAGCAGGATAAACGGCATCTCTTGTTCTCATTGTGTCTATTCCTAAAAATATACAGTGACCATATTTCCTTCAACAACCAACAAAAAAATCTGACTAATATAAACACATATGACAAGAATGGATTTTATAAACGGGAACTGTTAGACAAAACCAGGTTATTTGATTAAAGTATTTGGCAATTAGTGATGACGTTTCAGGGACTTCCTTTAAAAGTTCCCAGGGGCTTCTCAACATGGGTTTCATCAGCCACTGTCCCCATGTTGGACCCTGAGAGAAAAGAGTATATATGTGCATCTTTGCATTGACTCCATTTGTGGTAGCTTGATTCTCCATCTCGTATTCCCTACCTGTCCAGGGATCAATGGACTTTTCAGTCTTTATCCTACCTGACATCTCCGTAGCATTTGACACTGTGGTTATCTTTCTTCTACTCTTTCCTTGGATTCCATTGCATTTTACGTTTCTGATTATTCTCCTATCTCTTTTGCTTACTCCTTCATGGACCCCTTTATGATCTCCCCTGTCTCTGCCCATTCCTTAAATGTTTGTGTTCTTCAGGATCCTCTTCTCATTTCACACACTCTCCTGATTCAATTTCATCTCAAATATTTATACAAATATATACACAAATGTATATTTCAGATCGAATCTCTCCCGAACCCCAAGCCCCAATATCCAACCTCCTGCCGAGCTTCTCCATTTGGACACCCATCAGTCATCTCAATTCCAGCTTTCCAACACTGAACTATTAATCTTCTCCTGAGCCCTCTATCCCATGGCTCCAAACTTGCTTCTCCTCTGTTCCCTTTCTCTGGCAATCACACAACCACCCGTCCAGTTGCCTAAGCCAGATACTTGGTCCACCTCCTTGATTGGTCTTTCTCTGTCACAGCTCACATCAAATCAGTCACCAGTCCTACATCTTAAAAATATCTTGCTGTTCCCATGACTCACCATAGCCATTGTTTCGCCCCTAATTTAAATCACCATTCTTTCTCTCTCAGTTGCTTCTTTGCTGGTCTTCCTGCCTCTCAAGTGTGAACCCTTCCAGTCTATTTCACAGACCACAGTCCAGAATAAATTTGCAAAAATGCAATTTTCATCACATCAACCCCTTGTTTAGAACACTTTGTGGTTCCTTTATCATTCAGGACAGGGTTGAAAGTTTTTAATGCGGCTTAAGTGATTGGTTCCTGTGGTTTCATCTCTCCTCTTAAACTCTTTGCTCCAGTTTTTCTAACTATTAATAATTTTACTTCTTGAATATGTCATGCTTTTTCTTTCCACCAGAACTTTGAACCCTCTAGTCAAGGATTCCCTCTAAAAATCCCTCTCAGAGGATCCTTCAAAGATTACCTAGTACTGTATACTATTTTGTGATCTCATGTCTCATGCTTCACCAGTGGTGTGTCTCTAAATAAGCCCGATATTCATACTATGATTTCTTACTACCGACCCTTAAGACAGGTATGTATACAGGTTATGTGGAAATTGAACATTACATCTTTGGGGGAGATCTCTGTTTTTTAAAAGTATACAAATCATCAGAAATCCCCTGGCGGTCCAGTGGTTGGGACTCTTCAGTTCCAGTGCAGGTTCGATCCCTGGTCGGGGAACTAAGATCCTGCATGCCACGCGGTGCGGCCAAGGAAAGAAAAGTAAAATTACATAAATATACAAATCGTGAATACAAAATAAGGTATGAAAATGAATATTTATTTAGAACAAGAGAAGAAATCATAACAAATGTATTGGTGCCCTGGAGATTCAGGTGTCTTTTTTCTGAGATCTTGTTAGGCCATTTCCCAGGTACACTTACCTAGAAATGCTTTCTGGTTGTAACCTCGTTTCCCCTCCCCACTCAGGACGCTACAGCTTCCAACAGTAATCAGTTTTCAGAGTAGCCCGTGCTTGTGAGTGGCTCTGGCACTTTAAATTTATGATAGATCTGTCTCCTCCTTAATAGTTTTGACGTGTCCCAGCCAATGTCAATGCCCATTTGCTTTTTTATTTGTCATTCTGACTAAAGCTTGGAAATCAGAGAATAGGGGCTTATAGCAAGATATTTCTTAATGTCCTTTTCTGAAGTGTTCAGTAAATTAACCAGGAAATTATTTACTCTGTGTGACATCACAGCTCTATCTTCATTTTCTTGTATCTTCTAAGTTAGTGGGTCCCAACCCTGGCTATATGTAGGAATCATTTGGAGAGCTCTTTACAAATATAAATTCTTGGTTACAGTTATAAACCTACTGAATTAGGCTCTCCCACAGTGAGGCCAAAAATCTGTATTCTTAACAGACTCTGCTGGTGATTCTTATGGAGTCAGTTCAGCACCAGTCTAAGAATGGCATTTGGAAACAACTGGTCTAAAGAATTGAAGAAGCCAGGTCAAAGGCCCAACTCATTGAGGAACAAATAGTCTCAATCGGTGGATTAAATTTTCTTCAAACACTTTTATAATACAGAGAATCATTGTTTCTAAGAACCTAGATGGTCTATTGCAGATTTCTAGGACTTCCACATTAGGATAGGACTGCCAACTTATTCTGAAACCTTAACTGATAGGGAAGAGAGAAGAAACACTATGCATTGGCCCAAATTTTTTTTTTTTTTTTTTTTTTTTTTTTTTTTTTTTTTTTTTTTTTTTTTTTTTTTGCGGTATGCGGGCCTCTCACTGTTGTGGCCTCTCCCGTTGCGGAGCACAGGCTCCGGACGCGCAGGCCCAGCGGCCATGGCTCACGGGCTTAGTTGCTCCGCGGCATGTGGGATCTTCCCAGACCAGGGCACGAACCCGTGTCTCCTGCATCGGCAGGCGGATTCTCAACCACTGCGCCACCAGGGAAGCCCCCAAATTTTTAAAAAAAGACTGGAGCATCACCAGTTTTCACCCTGTGAAGTTAAAAACATGCATTTGTGCATATGGTTGTCCTATCATCTACTACACAAATAATTTACATGAATTAAAACCAAAATCCAGGAAAAGTTTAAATTTAAGTATCTGAGTAATTCCATCAATTAAAAATGCACTATCAGGCATGTTACAATCCAAAGACTTTAATCTATTCCTAATGTTGTTTTATATGTGTATATTATTCTCTTCCCAGAAATAAAAAGACTAGTCAGATATGGCATTTTCACTTTCACGGGGCTCATTTCCTCTGAAGGCAAGTGGTTCATTTCTGAAGAGTGTTCATATGGGTGGTGTATAACTGTATCATTAGCATTCTCCTTCTTTGAGATCAAATAATATCACTAAGACTTTTAGTTAATTTTTTCTAAAGAAACTTTGTAATGTTTTTAAAAAGAATTGCTTTAGTATTTGTTGTGTGGGATGGAAACATTTTGGAGACCTTGACTTCTAAATCAGTCTGAGAAAACAATTTCCACATGTCATGTTCTTTTGCTTTGTATGTAGTGAGAAGAAAGAATGAAGCAGTTTTTTCATACTCCTTTGAGTTTAAGATTTGAAAATTTACTTTCTATTTCCTTCAAAAGAGAAACGAGTCACATTAGGTTTTATCTTAAGAATAATGACTTTATTGTTTTAATAAAAATAACATATGCTCACTATTTTAAAAATTCAAGCAATACAGAAAAGTACAAAGAAGAGAGAAATTAACCTAAAATTATACCACCCAGGAAGAACCATAGCTCTCTATGTGCATATACAGAGAGAAAGATGGATGGATGGATGATGGAGGGATGGATGGATGGATGGAAAATCATTTCATACCCCCAGTCCCTGGAATGGTGTCTGGCTTATAGTAGGTACTCAATAAAAATACAGTAAATGAATGAATTGGATCGAATAATTGATTAAAATAAATGATTTTTTTTTCTGGAACAATACTGCCCAAATTGTTATATCATTTCTACCACTTAATATGTTTGACCTTAAAAAAGACACTTAACATCTCTGCAACTCAGTTAACTCATCTGTAAAATGGGGATAATAATACTACTCACCTTCATCCATGACATTCTTAAGTGAAATTGGAGAGAGAGAGAGAGAGAGAAAGAGAGAGAGAGAGAGAGTGAGTGTGTGTGTGTGTGTGTGTGTGTGTGTGTGTGTGTGCATGAACATGCATGTACAGTGGTGGAAGAGACAATGCCTACTGTTAGATTTGGTGTTGACTGCCATGAAACATGTTAAAGTGCCAGCAGTTTTACCTGTCATTGCTTTTGCACCAGCCGTGAACATGCCAACACAGTGAAAATGGCAAATAAAGCTTTCATATCATTATGAAAATAGTTTTGACTATACAGACCCCTTCATTTTGAGAACCACTTTTAAAACCACTTCTTGCCAAAATAAAATTTATAGCCAGAGTTATCAGGATATTAAGTCATCTTCTTTCTGTACAACTGCTTTTGCGTTTTATTTTTTATTTTTATTTTTTTTTTATTTTATTTTTTTTTTTCAGGGCCATAAATGTAATGATTATACATTGGATAACAATACATCGTTTTTTTTTTTCTCCAAGCAATATTCCTTGCTTCACAGGAGTAAACAAGGCTGAAAACATAAAACATCTTGCAAAATCACAATACAATGGAAGCATTAGCAGGCTTGAATTTAATAGCATTAAAGCCATGGGGGAAAAATGTAAAAATTGTTTGTAGAAAATTCATCTTGATGTATATTAACATCTGATATATGTTAAGTACAAGTTAAACCAATGAATATATATAGAAAATCATTGAATGAAAAATAACTTAATCCAAACTTCTCGTTTTACAGAAGAAACCAAGTTGTACAACTGCTTTTGGAAGTGGGTGACTCCTTTATTTCTTTCTGTAACCACTACTGTAAGGCTGAGCCCTTTATTTCGTTGTTGCTTGAACCCGTGGCTGTTATTTTTCTTCATGTTATTACTGGATGAGAGAGATTCTGTGATTGGACTACATTCCAACACCTTCATCCATAAGCATAGTTGGGTTTTTGAGTTAATTAAAAATAATCTCATGTTTTTACTATTAAGGTTGGGGTTTCTCTTCCATTGAATAGGATTTTGGTCAGTTAAGGTTTAGTCAGGGGAGCAAAAGCACTATGTTATGGGATAAGAGACTTATTTCGAATTGTGGTAAATCTAGGGAAGAGAAGAGCCTAGAAGAGAAGATGGAGGGCCAGATGTGGAGTTACCAATTAGTCAATTTAAGAAGCCACATATGTCTAGTCCCAAAGTAGGAACACGAAGGCGGAATCTGTGTAGAGGTCTATGAAAAACTGTTGCCTGCGAATAAACCACAACCTCTGTGGATCCACAGCCAAGCGCCTAAGGGTGGATCTGAGCCACTGCTGGTCAACACTACCAGGAGTGAGTAAGCAAAGCTAGATGTAGAGCAGGGGAGGGAGATGACATGGTGGCACCGGCCACGTATCGCTTCTTCTGTCTCTATACCTGCCTGTGGAAATAGTTCCAGGTAGTTATGACCACTGCCTTGTTTCTACCTTCCAAATATTGAGCAAGCCCTGTCTTGGCCAGTTCTAACCTGGAAGCATACAAGGAAGGGAATTCTGGAGAATGGAGTCTGATGGCATGTACTGTCTTTTTTTTTAAGGTGTAAATATTAGATTTATCAAATGATTTTCTAGACAAGAAGTATAAAAAAAAGTTTCCAGAGAATTTCGCCACTGTTTTGCAAAAAAAAAATTTTGCAAAAAATTAGGAGAAAATCCCATTAATTTAAATAACTCATGCTATCCACATAGGCTGTATAGAGTGGAATGATTCTTTTTTCAAAAGGATTAAAATTCTTAAAACTATAGTCACATGGAAGTCATCCTTACTTTTCTATAACCTAAGGACTGTTTGGTCCATATTCTTCAGATATTATTGTAATTGCAAAAATTTACAGCAATGTATTATTTTTATCATCAGGAAAAAGTTAGCTATAAATTATTATACACACATATAAAATACACACACCCCATATATACTCATATATGCAGGTTTCTACATGGTCTTTTAACTATATGTAGTGTTCAATAAATATTTCCTATGATTGAAGATTTAAATTAGAACTATATAAGCGTCATGAAACTCTCCTTACAGGTTTCTTTCTAAACAATGGTTTATAATCTTCTTCAGTTTCTTTCTTGCTATTTTATTTTCCCACCACAGACATTTTCATTGTACAGAATGCATGGTGGCTTAGGGTTAATATATTTTGAAAGCATAAAAAATGTTCCATCAGCAACAATGTCCTACTGGTAAAAAAGAGGAGGGGTCTTTGAAGGGGCTTGGATCCATAATTTTGGGAGCAAGTTTTTAAAGGAAATTTTTATATTTCAATTTCTTTCAGAAGAGCATCCCTGCTTAGATATTTTTCAAGGAACAAAGTGCTTTCTTTGAGGCCAACTTTGCCAAAATAAAGTCAAAGAATATTGAAATAGAAGAAATGAGAGATACTTTGCGGGTCATCTGCCTGACCCCCTCTTTATATAGATAATGAAATAAAGGTCTAGAGTGAATACACTACTTGTCTAGAGTCACACGGCTATTTGGTGGCAGAACAAGTGCTGTATTTCAGGGTCTCCTGAATATCAGTCAAATGTTCCTTTAAAGAAAACTTTATCGAGGAACATTTTACATATTTCAAGTGTACAATTCAATGATTTCTAGTAAATCTGTTTTAGAACATATTCATCACACCAATGAGATCCCATGTGCCCATTTATTCTTTTTTTAAAATTATTTTAAAATTTTTACTTATTTGGCTGTGCCAGGTCTTAGTTGTGGCGGGCGGGATCTTTGTTGCCGTGTGTGGGATCTTTTAGTTGTGGCATGCAGGATCCAGTTCCCCAACCAGGGATCGAACCCTGGCCCCCTGCACTGGGAGCACAGAGTCTTAACCACTGGACCACCAGGGAAGTTCCTGCCCATTTACTCTTAATCCATCACCATCCCTTCTCCCAGGATACCCCTAAACTACTATCTCCATAGATTTGTGGTTTTTTGATTTTATCTTTTTCTTATGCTGTCTAATAAAAACATTTTGTCTTCTGTACTTTTATAAATACCATCAACATGAATTTTAACACCTTTTCTGAAGTATAGTAATCTTACCAAAAACACTGTATTTATCCTTTGAAACTGTCTTACAAATGAAAATATACATTCATTCCTGAGCTAATTCAGGTTAATGAAGTATGAGAAAAAATATCTGTGCAAAAATTTTTATTAGGGTATCCCTAACTGATACAAAACCAAATTGAATGGGTGTTTATCATTTAGATGAGAAAAACTATTTCATTTCTTAGGATTCATTTATTCCTGATAAAATTGTATATTCCAAATAGAATCAAAGCATGTTTTCTTTCAAGTTACAGTTTATTCTCTATTTTGTTAGAAAAACAGAAAGAATTGGTTTCTTTTGGAAAAAAAGAAGAAATTTATTCTTTATTTCCATTTATTTCACATGGAAATAAATTTGGATACATATCAGATCTAAACTGAAATGTCATTGTTAGAGTTACAAGAGATTTAGTTTCTATTAGATCAGAGAATGGAAAACCTATCCAATAATCCCAAGAGCTACAATTTTACACACTTAAATTCAAATTTCCCACAGGGGACTTCCTGGTGACGCAGTGGTTAAGAATCTGCCTGCCAATGTAGGGGACATGGGCTCAAGCCCTGGTCAAGAAAGATCCCACATGCCCCAGAGCAACTAAGCCCATGAGCCACAACTGCTGAGCCTGCGTGCCACAACTACTGAAGCGCACGTGCCTAGAGCCCGTGCTCTGCAACAAGAGAAGCCACTGCAATGAGAAGCCAGTGCACCACAACGAAGAGTAACCCCCGCTCACTGCAAAAGCCCACACAGTGAAGACCCAACACAGCCAAAAATAAATAAATTTTTTTAAAAAATTCCCACAGGATTTCTTATAGCCTGTGATGATTGTGCTCATGGGTTCAGATAAAGCTCAAAAGTACAAATTGAAAATATGAGAATACCAATTTCCGTAAATAAAAAATAGAACAATTTAAATGCAGTGATATATTCATTTCAGAAGCTTATGTTTTGGTTGTAAGATCAATGTAAAACGAAGATTCATGCTGAAACTTGATCATTTTTCATCAGGATGGTTCATCATTTGAAATATGTGTCATTTGAGTAAAATATTAGAATATATTAAAGGCATGTGAAAAGATGAGTTTGTTTCTCATCCTATTCAGCTATAAAGTAGCTTTGGAGGGGCTTTCTATTATTCTGTCAACTGATATTGAATTCTCTCTACTTTTCTAAACTGCTAACACTATAAAATAACAAAATCTATTCACCTGTGAAATCATGTAATTTTAGAACTGTAAGGAGCCTTACAGATTGTATGTCCTTTGCTCCTTAATGTCTGGTCCTTGGACCAGCAGCCTCAGCATCATCTGAGAAATTTTATTAAGTGCAGAATCTCAGACCACCACAGACCTACTGAATCAAAATCTGCATTTGGGCAGAGCAAAAGTTTTTAATTTTGATGAAGTCTAATTTATTAATTTTCCTATTATGAATCATGCTTTTGGTACCAGGTCTAAGAACTCTTTGTCTAGCCTTAGGTCTCAAAGATTTTCACTTATGTTTTTACTAAAATTTTTATAGTTTTACATCTTACATTTAAGTCTGTGATCCCTTTTGAGTCCATTTTTGAATAAAGTATGAGACTTAGTTCTAGGTTAATTTTTTTGCCTATGGATGTCAATTGCTCCTGCATCATTTGCTGAAAAGCCTATTGAATTGGTTTTGCACCATTGTCAAAAAGCAGTTGGGCATATTTGTGTGGGTCTACTACTTCCGGGTTCTCTATTCTATTCCATTGACCTATGTGTATATCCCTCCACCAATAACACAGTCTTGATTTTTGTAGCTATATTGAAGTTAGGTAGATTGATTACTCCCACTATATTCATTTTTTTCAAAATAACTTCACAATTCTGTTCATTTGTCTTTTCATATTACTTTTAGAATAAACATGTCTGTATCTGCAAAAAAAAATCTTGATGGAGTTTTATTGGGAAGTGCATTAAATCTATATATCTATTTGGGGAAAACTGACATTTTTACTATAATGTCTTTCAGTCCATGTACATGTTATGTCTCTCCATTTATTTAGAACTTCTTTGGTTTCTTTCATGAGTCATGTAGTTTTCAGCATGTAAGTTCTTCATAGGTTTTGTTAGACTAACATGTATTTCACTTTTTTGATCAATTGTAAATAGTACTGTAATTTCCAATTTTCACATCCATACATTCATTTGCTAGTATATAGAAATAGAAATGACTTTGTATGTTTAACTTGCAGGCAACCTTGATTAGCTCATTTATTAGTTCTAGGAGTTGTTGTAGATTCCTTGGGGTTTTCTGCTTAAACCAATGTAATCTAAGTACTGACAGTTTTAGTTCTTCCTTTTCTTGACTTATTGCACTGGCTGGAACTTCCAGCACTATGTTGAGCAGAAGTGGTGAGAACTGACATCCTTGCCTTATCCCTGCTCGTAAGAGAAACAAGTCTCTTACCATTAAGTGTAACGTTAGCTATAGGGTTTTTATAGATGCTCTTTATCAAGGAAAGGAACTTACTCTTTTTTTTCTTTTTCTTTTTTTTTTTTTTTTTTTTTTGCGGTACGCGGGCCTCTCACCGCTGTGGCCTCTCCCGTTGTGGAGCACAGGCTCCAGACGCGCAGGCTCGGCGGCCACGGCTCACGGGCCCAGCCGCTCCGCGGCACGTGGGATCCTCCCGGACCGGGGCACGAACCCGCGTCCCCTGCATCGGCAGGTGGACTCCCAACCACTGCGCCACCAGGGAAGCCCAGGAACTTACTCTTGATCTTACTTTTCTTTTATCATGAATGGATGTTGCATTTTGTCAAATAGTTTTTCTGCATCAACTCATATAATCATGTGATTTTTCTTCTTTAGCCTATTAATATGGTGGGTCGCATCAGCCTATTCCGGAATATTGAAACTAGCCTTGCATTTGGAATAAACCCCACTTAATCATGAAGTTTAGTTCTTTTTATTGACTGCTTAATGCCACTTGCTAATATTTCTTTAGAATGTTTGCATTTATATTAATGAGTTATAGCTCTCTGTAGTTTTCTTTTTTGGATTATCTCTGTTTAGTTTTAGTATCAGGGCAAAATTTTAAACCATTATAAAATGACTAGGAGATGAAGATGGTTAAAGTAGCATTAAATTATCAACATCCTCCTAAGCTCCTTATCTCAACTACTAGTACTAGACACTAGCAATAGAATCTCAAAAACATCGTGGTTTCCTGTCTCTTACTCACCTCCCAAAAATAGCTAATAGTTATGGAGCACTTACTTTGTGTGAGGCACTCAGCTAACCATTTTACATTCATTAACTCATTTATTCTTCATATTTTGCAAATGAAAACAACTGAGGCTTAGAGAGGTAAGGATTACAAAGACTGTGACTCCACCGAGTTCAAAGACAGGTATGTGTGGGCTTCCCTGGTGGTGCAGTGGTTGAGTCCGCCTGCCGATGCGGGGGACGCGGGTTCGTGCCCCGGTCCGGGAGGATCCCACGTGCCGCGGAGCGGCTGGGCCCGTGAGCCGTGGCCGCTGCGCCTGCGCGTCCGGAGCCTGTGCTCCGCAACGGGAGGGGCCACAGCAGTGAGAGGCCCGCGTACCGCAAAAAAAAAAAAAAGGTATGTGTGACTCCACAGCCGTATTTCACCAGGACCCTCCACAATCTCAAGAGTTTTGCCTCTGCAGTTCCCCTATAGTCCATCCCACATATGTTTCTACTCCCAGTACTGAAGTTCAGATTCCCTTTTCTTTCGTACACAATGATTTTTAAAACTACCTAATTGGTCTCTCTACCACCCCACTCTTCTTCCTCAATCTGTATTCCACAGGCTACCCAATTATCATGTTAGACCAGAAGAGGCATCGCAGAAAGCATATGGAATCTGAGATGAGTATATATCACAATTCAAAACTTAACTTCCTATGTAACCTAAGCAAGTTAATTAACCTCTTCACACCTCAATGTATTTATCTATAAAATGAAAATAATTTTACCTTCCTTATGGAGTATTATATTAAATTAGATTTCACAGGTAAAGTGCCAAGATGAAGCACCTGTACATAGTAGACCTTCCATATATCTTAATTTCCTTCCTTTCGATAAACAAAAATAGGTGATTCCTGCTTGCCTGTGGGATACAATCAGAACTTGTTATCCTGGTGGACAGGGCTCTTGGCCCTGGGCCCAAACTCTGTTTTCAGTCTCATTTCCCTCTACTATGTCATTTCCCCAAAATTCTTACAGTTCTTACTGTTCCCTCATCCTGGATTCCATTTTTCCTACTTTTCTGCCAACTGACGTTATCTCTTAGGACCCTATTTAGAAACCATTTTCTTTTTTTTCTTTTTTTTTCAGTTTGGAATATGGCATTTGACTTTATTCTTGACAACGTTCAGGTGGTTTTCCAACAATCTTGTGGAAGCACATTAAAGTCACAGAAATACTACCAGGCAGCCTGGTGCCCTTCACTTGCTGTGCCATAAGTGCTTGTGAGGTATTTGCAAAGTGCGTGATAGTAATGCTCTGAGTTTTCTAATTTTAAATTTCCTTCAGCCACCTGTTTTGTACATATATTTTCAGTAAGTGCCAAATATGTCAGTATTGCATGTAAATAATTGTGGTGGGGTTTTGTTTGGTTTGGTTTGGTTTGGCTTGGTTGGTTGGTTGGTTTTTTGGCTGCACCCAATGGCTTGCAGGATCTTAGTTCCCCAACCAGGGATTGAGCCTGGGCCCACAGCAGTGAAAGCACCGAGTCCTAACCACTTGACAACCAGAGAATTCCCTTTTTTTTTTTTTTTTTCTTATAATTGTGTTAATTCTTTTACTGTAGCATAGATTCTATTTACAAAATGTTTGTTTATGAAGTTTTATGGATGTTTACAGTCAAGTGTAGAAACGCTTTTCTTAAAATCTTCTCTAAATACTCCCTTCACTTCCCAAAGTGAATAAATCTCCCTTCTCCCTTGTTCCCACATGACATCGCAGGTTCCAGCTGGATTAGGAGAGTGAGGTGTTATTTATGTTTCATTCCCTAACACAATGCCTTGAAGTAGGAAAACGGCTAAAAACAGAGGGCTTGAGACAGATAATCCTGGATTTGGATTTGATTATGCCATTTACTAACTGGAGTTACCTCCCTATGACTCAATTATGTCCTCTATAAAATTGGGGTGACGAGTGTCTCTATTTAATAAGGTTGATGTGAAAATTAAATAAGAAAATGTATATAAAGTGCTTTAGTAAGAAGTCTGATATATGGGCTGTGTTCAGCAGATCAGTAAATATTTGTTTTGATGAATATCAATCCTAAATCTGTCACTCAGTTGTGAGACTTTTCATCACTAACAAGGCAAATCTTAATTTATAGCTCAAAGGTCTGTGAGAATTAAATGGGAAATGTGTTAAAATATATAACATTTTCCATGCCACATAATAGGACCTTTATAGAGGCCCTTATTTTCTCACTCTTACTCTTTTCTTTAAGCAATTCACGTGTGTGCTTTTTGGTTTACTAAGGATTTAAATGAAGGCGACAGGATGACACAAGGACTATTTGGGGACTTGAATATATGAAAATATAGTAATCACACAGTTTTAAATAAAATTCCAAAAGTAAATTATTAAAAGTCTAGTTTATTGTTTTTCTTACAAAGTTCTCACTCTCCCTGCTATTTTTGTGTGTCCCTATCTCTTCTCCAAGCTCTCTTAGATGGTCTGCTTGACCTAATTCCTCAATGTCTGTACTTTTTGATGCCTGAAAGTCACCTAAATCACCTAAAGATCATCTATATGATTTTAATTTAGATTAAAATTGTCAGTCACGTGGATTATTCATGAGTTACTGATAGAATCCTACCTTCCTGGGCAGAAAACCCATGATCCACCATCCCTGGCTAAAGCAGATTTCTTTCAAAGTAACCACATAGTGCAGCAGGAAGAGCTTTCAACTGGGAGCTAAGACACCTGATTCCTGGTGTCAGTCCCACTACTATCACCTGTGTGACCCGGGGCAGGTAGTCTCACCTCTCTGGCTGTCAGTTCTCCCTTTATAAAATGGTCTCTGCTGAGTCCTATGATCCCACATGCTGTAATACATCTTTCAAAACTTGAATGATTCAGATAATCAACAGAAACTTCACCTGTTAGGAGAGAGATTTTGGAGCAACTGTTTTATATTATAATTTCACCCTGATTTCACTTAGAGGCTTATAGTGAAGAAACAAAAAGTTCATTATGCTCAAGGTCAGTTAGTCTGAATCAATTATCACAGCAGATTATTTGTGCTAATGTGTTTACATGGCATGATCTCTCCTTCTGAAGCATTTCTGAGGTTTTGAAAACCGCTTTTCATTTTCAAATAAAAAAGCTCCCAGCCACCTACACTCAGGGATACAGCAATAATGGTTTGGCACTATTCCTGACAGCATATGCTAATTCATAGGCTTTTAAATGGAAAGAAAGCAGAGACTACGAAATGAGTAGTTTTATGTTTTCTGAATCTACCATTTTTTCTCATGCAATAAACTTTCACATACAATTCAGTCCCTCAATATCCTATTTTATTTTCAAAAAAGAATACGTTCCAATATGACCTTCTGATGCACTTGTAACTATCATCAGGTATTATATAGGGCTGTTAAAATAAAAATAGATAAATTTTAAACAATAATACCGGTGTCCCCTGCTTTTCGAAAATTCACTTTTATTCCACTTCGCTTTTACGAAAGACCTACATTAGAACCAGTTTTCGCTAACTGAAAGAAATCCAAAGAGGATTTTTGCTTTAAATAAGAAAGGCAAAAAGTGAAAATAACATTCAGTTTTCGTTTTGCAGCAAGCCTTTATAGAAGCAGCGCACACCCAGAGCTGCGAGAATCGCAGCACTCAGCTCCTTCTCTGGAAAATATACTCAGCATCTCGGCATCCAGCCGCCATAGATTTGAACTGTGTCTGTGAGCATCTGTGCTGTATCTCAGTTAATTTTGTGCATCTATTGGCAAGATGTGTCCTAGGGTAATTGCTTCTTCACTTTACGCCATTTCAGCTTATGTAAATTTTCACCCGAACACTCTACTTTCAGATAGCAAGGGAAACCTGTATTTTTAAAAATTGATCTTACGTTTTGTGCTTTAGAAAGTTAAGATAAATAAGGTCCTATTGTATAGCACAGAGAACTATATTCAATATCCTGATAAACCATAATGGAAAAGAAATTTTAAAAGAATGTGTATATATGTATAACTGAATCACTTTTCTGTACAGCAGAAATTAACACAACATTGTAAATCAACTGTACTTCCAAAAAAAAAAAAAGTTAAGATATGGAATCTAAAAACCCTACAAAGTCAATGCTGCAGATTCATTCATTCATGCACACATTTATTCACTCAACAAATATTTTTTGAAGAGCTGTGATGTGCCAGCCACTGTTAGAGATAGCAGTAGCAGAAAAAATAAAGATCAACAAGGAAATGTTCCCTTCCCTTGAGGAGATTACATTCTATGTGGATTTGACAGAAATGACTCATAGTTCCAGTCTCCACAGGAAAATAGGCAGTTGTAGGACTTTGCAAAACGTGTATATGCATATGTATTTCTGTGCTTCTTTGCATAAAACGTTGTATTCGTTTCCTAGGGCAGCTGTAACAAGTTGGGTAGCTTAAACAACAGAAATCTATTGACTCACATTTCTGGAGGCCAGAAATCCAAAAATCAAGGCGTCAGCAGGGTCATGTTCCTCTGAGGCTCTAGAGGAGGATTCTGTCTTGGTTCATGACAGTATAACTCCAAATGCTGTCTCCTTCTTCACATGTCCATTTTCCCTATGTGACTCTATGTCCAAATTTCTCTTTTCTTAAAAGGACACCAGTTATTGGGATTAAGGCTCACTCTAATCCAGTATGACTTCATCCTAATTTGAGTACATCTGCAAAGATGTTATTTCCAAATAAGGTCATATTCAAAGGTCATGGGTGGATATGAATTTTGGAGGGGATGCTATTCAACCCAGTACAAAAATCAAGATAAATTAAACCAAATATTAACAGTCTTTCCTATTATCTCCTTCTTATAATTAATTTTCTCTTAGGATTTTATTGCTTTTTATTTTAGTCCATTTTTTAAATTGTTTTGCGGTACGCGGGCCTCTCACTGCTGTGGCCTCTCCCATTGCGGACCACAGGCTCCGAACGCGCAGGCTCAGCGGCCATGGCTCACGGGCCCAGCCGCTCCGCGGCACGTCGGATCTTCCCGGACCAGGGCACGAACCCGTGTCCCCTGCATCGGCAGGCGGACTCTCAACCACTGCGCCACCAGGGAAGCCCTGAAATTGTTTTTGAACTTTTAGAGTGGTTTGTAAACCTGCGGGCTGAACTGTAGTTTGTGACTCAAGATCTATAGTATTTCTTTGTTTTTGTTTTTCTTTCCTGAAGTGGAATTCTTTATTTGAACTCAGTGTTTACATTGACATCTTGTTGGACTCAAATGTTTACAGTAGTTTTTCCAGTAAAATTAGTGAGGAGAATCTGACTCATTACAGACCCTGGCCACTTTGAGAGTGCTATAAATTTGTGCCTGCCTAGGATCAGAGGATCCTTTTCCTTTCTAATAATTAAAAATATTTATATTTCTTGTTGTAAGTGCCATTGTCTATACTTTTAAAATGTGAATGCAAAATAAGCTGTACCGCAATGGGGACTCTCATTCTAACCAACCAAACTGTTACGGCAAAATTTTGAGACAGTACAGCTTCTCTCCTCTCTCCTGACCTAAAAATAGCACAAACCCCCAAAGCAGAACAAACCCAATCAGACTACCTAACTGAACCCTGAGGCTGATTACTATCAGAGGCATCAGCCTACCCTTGTATTCTAGATTTCTTTCTAGTGATATTTTCCACTCTCTGCCTCTTCTACTACCTAATCAACTTCCATGAGCAAAATCATCAAACAATCTAAAAATATAAAACTCAAAATCCTCCCTCCAGGGCTTCCCCCCTGGTGGCGCAGTGGTTAAGAATCCGCCTGCCAATGCAGAGGACACGGGTTCGAGCCCTAGTCTGGGAAGATCCCACATGCCGTGCTGCAACTAAGCCCACGTGCCACAACTACTGAGCCCATGCGCCACAACCACTGAAGCCTGTGTGCCTAGAGCCCGTGCACCGCAACGAAGAGTAGCCCCCACTCGCCGCAACTAAAAGAAAGCCTGCGTGCAGCGATGAGAACCCAATGCAGCCAAAAATTAAAAAAAAAAAAAAAAAAAAAATCCTCCCTCCCATCCACTTACAGAGAAAAGAATTGTTTGGTATGTAGCCTTTCAAACCTTTTTCTATGCCTATAGTATACAGGTGTGCTTGTGTCTGTGTATTTTTTATTCCTATACATGTGTAATTTTCTGGGTTGATTTCTGGTGTTTTACTGCAAGAAAACTAGATTATACCATACATATTACTTTGTAACTTAAAATGTATTGAAATTATTTTACCCAGGCACAACTCATAGTTTCACCTCATTCTTTCAAGATAGTTTTCCAGTATATTACTGTACCATAATTCATTTAACTACTTTCTGAATGATGGACATTTAGGGTATTTCTACTTTACAACAGTGCTGAAATAGACATTACTATGGGTTGAATATCTGGTGGTGCAATTGACTCACAGAAATAGGATTGCTGGTAAGTATATGTAGTTTTTATTTTATAGTCAAATACAATCAAAATACACTTGAAAGATGGCATTTTTTTTTCTTTTTCTTGGTTTTTCATTTGTTTTGATGGAGGGCAATGTGAGATGCTAAAAATGATCAAGTGTTTTTACTTACACCTTTTTTTGATTATCAGTGAAATTGCATATCTTTTTGTATGTTTATTCTCCATTTATATTTCTTCCTTTAATTGCTTTGCTCACTTCCTATTTCCACTTTCCTGCTGGGATGTTTATCTTATTGATTTTGGAGAAAGTCTCCATATTATGGCTATTAAACTTGGTTTTATGCACACTACAAAGATTGTCTCCCAAGCTGCCATTTGTCTTTTACCATTGCTTTCAGCATATATTTCTACACAGATATTTTTAATTTTTCTGCAATCAAATCTATCCATCTTGTACTTTGTCATTTCGGATTTTCATTCCTGATTTGGAAAGGTCTTCTTCACTCAGGATTTTAAAAGAATTATTAAGACTCAAAAATCATTTTTGCATATAACATGAAAAGGGGTCTAACTTAATTTTGTAATGAATAGCCAATAATATGTAAGAGCTCACTTGAATCCTCATTTTGAAATGCTATCTTCATGATATACTATGTCTGGTTTCTTGACTCTGCTTGATTGATCAAATCTTGCCATCAACACCCTGTCTTAATTAGGTAGCTTCATATTATATTTGCAAAATCACCTCATTAGTCTGTTTCCAAATTTCTTGGTTATCCATAAGCATTTACTCTTGCAAGTAAATCTTAGAAGAAACTATCCAAGTTCTAAAATAAAATTCCATTGGTATTCCATTGAAATTTTTATTAAAATTGTATTAAACGAATAAAGTAAAAGAAAATTGCCATATTTACAATATAGAGTTTTCCCATATGGAAACATTGTTTCTTTTGTCTCCTATTTATTTCCAACTTTTTTTTTCAGGCCTCCATTTCCCTCACTCCACCTACGTTAGGTGCTTTTATTCCATATTCTCACAATACTTCAGCCTGGGTCTACTGTAGCACAAATCACAGGGAAATGCAATGTTTATCAGCTTCAGTATTTCTGCATTCTATGGGCTCTTTTTTTTTTTTTTTTTTTGCGGTATGCGGGCCTCTCACTGTTGTGGCCTCTCCCGTTGCGGAGCACAGGCTCCGGACGCGCAGGCCTAGCGGCCATGGCTCACGGGCTCAGTTGCTCCGCGGCATGTGGGATCTTCCCGGACCAGGGCACGAACCCGTGTCTCCCGCATCGGCAGGCGGATTCTCAACCACTGCGCCACCAGGGAAGCCCTCTATGGGCTCTTAAGATATGAGAGCCTCTTCATTCCATTGCTATAGACCTACCAGCTAATCAAGTCCTAGTATATAACAGTGGTTCAGTTCGTCTGTTCTCCTAACTTCTAATCTCTCTCCATTTTAGTCCTCCTTCCATATCCTAAAAGAGGTGGAAAATCCTATTGATTTTACTCAAATTCTGTCATCTCCCTCCCTGAATCTCTATTACTGCTTCGTTAGTTCAAGCTCCATTTTCTCTCACTTAGAGCAATGTTTCTCTAACTTAATAGACAAAAGAGAAAAAATTATATAAACCTCATTGTCAAATCAAATTTTATGATTTTGCTTAAAGACATACAAACAAAATTTGGTGTAAACACCTTACACTTGTACTTCTTATACAAATCTAAAACCAAAACAACTTATACATTAAATACTTTCATAACCAGTACAATTAAAATAACTGAATTAGCTTAAAATGACAGTACCGTTTTCCTGAAACTAACCTTCCAATTTTGAATTAAGAGTATAAAGTGTGCTCAGATCTATTTCTATATAATCTCTGTGTTTTTACTTCTATGACTCTCAATCATAGTCTTTTGAATGTTTCACAAAATAATTTTGATAACTCAGCACTCTGTGTGCTATTTCAGAATAATCAGACTTCATAGGTAGCTAAACTCTGGCACTATGCAGCTCTCAGATGCCAATTTTAATGAGCTGTCATTTGATAACTCAGTAAAGCTTGTTTTTTCATTTGAAGGTGAGGTTAGCAGGGGGGAGCTATTGAAATCTGCAATATTTGGATGTATAAAATCAGATGCAAAAAAATCGCATTTGCTTTTGCTTTTATATTAACTGCTCATCAGTGATGCAAGTTGGTACATATAAAAATATGGTTATGCTGTTGATCCTACAGTGAAAGTTCTTTTAAAAACATATGCCAATACTGCTGGGTGCTGATAACTTAGTTTTCTCATCTCATCTTTTTTAAACTAGCATACTCCATAGGGCTTTGTTTATATAGCATACCATGCCAAAGAGAAAACTTACGAACAACTTTTAAAGTACTGATTAGGGATGTTTCTTCTTCTTGCAATAAAGTATAATGTAAGGAGGTCAGCTTTCAGGTTAACTAGCTCTCAGAATAAAGAAGGCTGTACTTAAAATTCACATTATTAAATTACAGTCAAATTTTCTGATTAAATAATGTCTTGGTAAATTTTGTTTTAAAAAAGAAACAGAAGTTTCTGACTTTTTCTCAGGATGGAAAGCTTTTAGGTTTGCCCTTAAACTCATGATTTATTTCTCAGAAAGCAAGGCTTTAAAACTGTTGATCTTTCCTTGATTCTTAAGATCAATTTCAAATGCCACCCCTACATGAAATCTCTCTATCAGAGGTGGTCATTCCTTGAACACCTTTGAGCTTGGTTCCTAGCTCAAAGATGAAATTTTTACTTTCTACCTGTCTTTCCCACCCAACCATCTGTGAGGTCTTTGAATGCATCCAGTGCAAGCTTAGAAACTTGCAGATAATATTCAGAAAATGTTTAATGAATGATGAATAAAAAAATAAATGAAAGCACTCCTCCTTTACCAAAGGCATTCAAACAATGCTCTCCTAATGAACTTAAGTATTTTCCCTCTGTCTCTTGCTTCAGTCAACTTCACACAAGTGAAGTTGGTCAAGTTCTGCCTCAGCAGAAGGGCAAACTGATCTTTATGGTGTAAGTTTTCCAAGTGTATGGCCCTTTAGGGTGCAAGGCCCTAAATTTAGGTCCCCAGGTCCCTTTATGGATAAACAGAATTGAAGCCTACTCCATAGGGAATAACTGGGAAAGACTAGTGCAATGTCTCACACATCCTAGACTACATTTTTTTCTTGGTCCCGAAATTCAATGGGTGTGGCATGAAGCCACCTGAACGAAGCTCATGATACATCCTCCCTTAAAATTTCCCTAAGCAGATGAGAATACAAACTGTTCTTTAATGTGGGACCCTGGTCCTAGGCTTTCTCTAGCTACTCTTAGGTCCAGATACAAAATGCCCATGGAAAATAGGGTGACCAGCCGTCTTGGTTTCCCTGGGACTGAGAGGCTTCCTGGGATGCAGGAATTTCAGTGCTAAAACTGGCACAGTCACAGGCAAACTGGGAAGGGTGATCGTCCTACATTGACAGAACATTAAGAGCCCTCACGCCCATTCCCCTGGTGGAAAGACACATTTAAGCCAAGCCAGTGAGTAATTCCAGGCTTTACAGATGGTGGGCACACGGATAAAACGTGTCTGTTAAGCACCCCTCCCCTCCCCTTCTCTTTCTGGGCTACAGCATTTCTTTAGTTACAGCAATGGGTCTTGAATCTCACCACGCAACAGAATCACCTAGAGGGCTTCTTAAAATACAGGCCGCTGAACCCCACCGCTAGCGTTTCTAATTTGGTAGGCCTGGGGTAGGACTCAAAAATCGCATTTCTTTTTTTTTTTTTTTTTTTTTTTTTAAAGAAGATGTTGGAGGTAGGAGTTTATTTATTTATTAATTTTTGCTGTGTTGGGTCTTCGTTGCTGCGCGAGGGATTTCTCTAGCTGCGGCGAGCGGGGGCCACTCTTCATCGCGGTGCGCGGGTCTCTCTCCGTCGCGGCCTCTTGTTGCGGAGCACAGGCTCCAGACGCGCAGGCTCAGCGGCCATGGCTCACGGGCCCAGCCGCTCCGCGGCACGTGGGATCTTCCCGGACCGGGGCTCGAACCCTTGTCCCCTGCATCGGCAGGCGGACTCTCAACCAGTGCGCCACCAGGGAAGCCCCAAAAATCGCATTTCTTATAAGTTATCAGGTGATGCAGATAATGCTGGTCTGGGGATCTAGCTTTTAGCACCACTGCTCTAAGGTTGGCATATTACTGTCTTCTTCTGAAACTAACATGTAATCAAAGCGTCAACTGAAAGTATGAAGGCATGAATCTACAATATAAAGTACAGACTATCATAAGAAGTAGTCTTCATTTCTTAAGCAGTTCTCAGTGGTTGAGTACAATTTAAAAACAAAATTTTAATACTTCTAAATATAATATAAAAGTTTTGCAGGGATGTGAGGGCATTCTCTATTACTGGGTTTACTTTAGTGACTGTGATTTCTCTGTGGAAAAGTAAGCACACTGTACCACACAGTGCTGGTGACATTTGGTTCCTCTTCTGTGTGCTCAAACCTACAGTCAAAATCTTCTTTGTATTTAATTTGCACCATAGTTTCACAGGTGTCACTCTCTCTGGCATACTAAACAGGAAAAAAAAATGCATTTTGATAACACATTCTGCATTTCTTGCAACCTACGAAAGCTTTTTAATATAAATGAACATGTTACAAAAATAGAAAAGCAATTCCAGAGTGTAACTATGCATTCGATTTTATGCCCATACTCTACCCATCTCCTGCCGGCCACAGTACACAAATTTTGCCTTGAACTGTGGAAATATGTCCCTTTATCCTCAAAGATAGGTTTCTGACTGCCCTCATTTAGATGCAGTATTTGACCTAGGAGACACTAAGCTACAGAGCTCTGATGACAGAATTTCAATCCCATATCTGTAAAAGGTTTCTATGGAATTGGGTTTGAAAGAGAAAAACTTTACCATTTTGATGAATAAAATGAACTACTAGGGCTTCCCTGGTGGCGCAGTGGTTGAGAGTCCGCCTGCCGATGCAGGAGACACGGGTTCGTGCCCTGGTCCGGGAGGATCCCACGTGCCGCGGAGCAACTAAGCCCGTGAGCCGTGGCCGCTGAGCCTGCGCGTCCGGAGCCTGTGCTCCGCAACGGGAGAGGCCACAACAGTGAGAGGCCCGCATACCGCAAAAAAAAAAAAAAAAAAAAAAAAAAATGAACTACTAAATGGTCCATCTCAGACACTAGTTTTCAATAATAACCATTTTGTTTTTGTCCCCAGCGTCCCAGTGGTGCCCTGGCCATTCCCCTGTGTGCATTCCAGGGGACCGTGTCTCTCCAAGCCCCAACCGGGAAAACCCTATCTCTTTCTACCTATGAGGTGAGCACAGAAGGACAAAAAATAACCCCAGCCTCTAAGAAAATAGAAGTCTATCGATCCAAAAGTGTTGGCCATGAACCAAACCCAGAAGATTCTCCCTCCACATTTGAGGACACCAGCGTGAAAATACACTTGGAGGTTCTTGAAATTTGTGATAATGAAGAGGCCTTGGACACGGTGTCAATTATTAGCAACATCAGCCAGTCCTCCGCACAGGTCAGATCTCCTTCCCTACGCTACTCACGGAAAGAGAACAGATTTGTTTCGTGCGATTTAGGGGAAACAGCCTCCTATTCTCTCTTTTTACCCACAAGTAATCCTGATGGTGATATCAACATCTCCATTCCAGACACTGTTGAAGCACACAGGCAGAACAGTAAAAGGCAAAGCCAAGAGAGGGACGGCTACCAGGAGGAAATCCAGTTGTTAAACAAAGCTTATAGGAAAAGAGAAGAAGAAAGCAAGGATAACTAGTGATCATCGGGCCTCATAAAGGCAAGAATGGCTCTGCCACTTCAAACTACTAAACTAACACCTTTGTTCTGAGGCTATTTGATTTCCTTTGCTATTTGTTGGTTTACATAAGCTTTACAGACAATTATTTTTAGCGCAAACAGCTGGGAACTAGTGCAAACACTTGAGCGCTTTTGAAGTGTTACTTATAGATCACACACCGTGCCAATTATAAGATTCTGTTTCTTATCTGATTTCTAAAAACCTTTTCTAAATCAAACCTTGGTCTTGTTTACTAATGTGTCCGCCTGTTTGTCAACCTCAGAGTAAACAGAAAATTGTATAAGCTCAATGAATATACTGTTCTCATGCATGTGTTTCTACCCATAAAGTTGGCCTTTAGAGCAAGGGGAAAAATATTTTGGGAATGGAAGAAATGTAGCAAAACTCTGAGTTGTATTTGAAGAGGCTTACCTAAATGTGGCTAGCAAAGCAAGCTTATTATTAGTTACTGCTTTAGCTTTACACGGATGTCTAGGAAATATACTCCTGTATAAAACGGCAAATTAGCTTCCAGCTTTGAAACATGCATGTCCCTAGTCTGTAAACAGTTGTTCCCTTCATTTCTATAAAACACAAATTGTTTACTGAATTTTTTTTCTTACTCTCTTAAATATGAGGGTTTTCCTTTCACCTTTTCAGTATGTTGACTGCTCTTAAAACAGATACATTTGTATGTTAGAAGTAGAACTGGAAGTAGCTCTTAAACATATTGGAAAAGTTTGTAGATGTATACTTATCATTTCTAGAATTCTTTTGTTTATTTGAACAGAAACTAGGGAAGAACACCGTAAGATTAAATTCTGTGAGGTGCACCCAAGTAGACTAAAAAACTTCTGGGCAGAGCAGAGGAAAAATTCTCTAAGTCCAAACAAAAGCATCTGTTTCTAAAGAGGCAGATATGGCAAACCTTCTTTACCACTCTGGAAGCACAGAAAATTTTAGTTCACATATTATTATTCTAAGTTTAGATGCTTTTTCATTTCCTTCCCAAAGATACGTGTATCTCAAGCAAAGAAACAATTCAATATACTTTATTAAGTGATTGTGAGGTATACATATCAATATTAATTTTAAATATGTTACATTGCAAAAATGCAGATATCACCTTGTCAGAATATTAGTAATGTATGTTTCAAAAAAAAAAATTAGGAAGTGATTTTTCCTCAAATTGCTTTATTCTGATATTTCTGTAAACATACATTAAATGTATTACCTAAATGTTTATTTTCCAAAGTTAATGAGTTGACATTTTACATTTTAAACTTTGTACACTCTCAACTCACATATCTTAGTTATTATTTACAGACTGAGTGAGTTATGTTTTAAATGATTTATTCTGGTTTCTATTTCATTATATTGAATCAGAATTCTAAATTACTTGACATGGGCTTTCAGACTGTTTTATCTTCAGATGATTATTTTGCTACCAAGAAGTTATTTTCAAAATAATTATCTCATGGACTTTCCCTATCTTTCACCTAACTTCTCAATATATCATTATCTAAACTTGGGAAGCAAATGTAATGCCCCTAGTCATGTTAGTAAAGAAAGTCTCAAATAATGCATAACATATAAATACAAATTCAGATGTATTCTCATTAAAAATACATTTAACTTAAGATAATACTTTTTATCTCCAAACTTGAGGGTTAATTTAACATGACAAACGGCCAGATCAATCTGATGTTATAAATCAACACCATTAAATGTCTGTTATAAAAGCAAAAGTTGAATTGAATATTCTAATAATGCTTTGTAAAAGATAGGTTTTGATATATTAAATTTAGATGTATAATTTTATAAAAGAGAAAAGTGATTTTGCTGCTTAAAGTATAATTTCTGGTAGCAAGGAAATTAGAAACAGAATCATAATAAAACTGAACAAAATAATAAAGACAAATCCTTTATAACTGCACAGCAGTTTGAGTGGAGAGGAGATATGATGAAAAACAAGATTTAAAGAATACAAGAATTGGATTGGAAGACAGTAATACCCATTTTCTCTCCTGTGTTCCATTTTCTTTTCACTGGACTTGGGCCTATGCTGGGGGAACTGAAAAACAAACAAACAAACAAAAAACCTAGGATATTGTCCCCATTTGACTGTCCTTGGTTGTTGAATTAACTGTATGATGGATACATTTAAAGGTTCAGATATATTCATACAATACCAGGATTATTTACCGCAAAGCCACAGACTTCGGCATCACATTACTAACCTGCAACACTTCAAACTTCAAGGCAACAGTAGTGGATCTACAAGAAAAATCTACAGGGGGCTATGCCTAAGCACGAACAGCTCCTACCAATCCCTGTTGAGGGGATGGTTCAGCTATACCGGTTTAAAGTCTACTTTCTCTTTTTTTTTTTTTTTTTTTGCTGTATGCGGGCCTCTCACTGTTGTGGCCTCTCCCTTTGCGGAGCACAGGCTCCGGACGCGCAGGCCTAGCGGCCATGGCTCACGGACTTAGTTGCTCCGCGGCATGTGGGATCTTCCCGGACCGGGGCACGAACCCGTGTCTCCTGCATCGGCAGGCGGATTCTCAACCACTGCGCCACCAGGGAAGCCCTACTTTCTCTTTAATGTGATTACAATTGTAAAAATGCATTCTGGTATAGGACATACCCTTATAGATATTTTGTGCTCTATATAAATATCTTACCTTTGCATTGTTATCTTGTTCTTATTATTAATAAATGCTCTATTTCATATAGTTTATCTCTTTTCTCTATAAATTGATGTATCTGAAAACAAACTATTTACCTAATAAAAATATCACCATCTGGTGGTGACTTTTATACACTGAAAAGACATAATCCCTAAGATTTCCCAAAAGATAAACAGGTATTACATTATCCAGAGACTTCCAAGAATTATGACTGACAGAAGCAACCATTTTGAAGTCAGTGAACATCACAGTATTACTTAGAATATAATAATAAGAAAAGGCTTGGTTATGCATTAATTGGAAGCTTTTTCTCAACATAGTTCTGTAGTATTGGATTTCATAGATAGATTTTCTCTTAATTTCTCGTACTATTCAGCTACTTTCATTCATGTACTCATCATAATAGTTAATGAATGCCTATTTCATGCTAAAAATAGTTCCAGGTACATAGGATTATAACTGCAAACAAAACCGAAACAAACATATATACTGTGAATGGACCTGTGAGCACACAGTCCACACGAGACTCCCCTCACTTCTGACACCACGTGCAAGTTCAGGGTGTTCCCTAAGCCACTGTCAATTTTAACAATTCACTAGAAGAACTCACAGAACTCCTTGAAAGTTGTATACTCACAGTTACGGTATATTACAAGGAAAGGATATGGATCAAAATCAGCCAAGAGAAGAAGCACATACAGCAGAATCCAGGAAAAAGGCCGAAGCGTGGAGCTTCTGTTTTCCTCTCCCCGTGGAGTCAGGAAAAGCAGTACTTCCCTAGCATCAATGTGTGACAAAACGCATGGGGTACTGCCAACAAGGAACAAATCTTGGTGTCCAGTCTTTAATGGGGCTTCATCATGGTAGGAGTAGGGTAAGCATGGCTGACTGCTCATAAGAGTGATCTCAGTATCCAGCTCCTCAGAAGGTCAAGCTTATATGGAACGAATAACTCAAAGCCTCCACCCTAAATCATATTGTTACTGTCTGGCTGGGCCAAGGCCTCCAAACCAACAAAGTCACTCCTATCGGGCATAACATTCCAAGGGTTTAGAGATGACCTCCTCAGAAGGGCAAAGGCCAGCCCTCTCTTTGGATAGGATTAAGTTCTTCACTACACATATGTAATGTATATACATATATATGTATATGTATATGTGTATGTATACATCTCAGGTAATGCTAAGTATTTTGACAGAAAATAGGCACTAGAGATAATAAAAATGAAAAGAAGAAAAATTAGACTAAAGGGATAATGACAGAAGGAGTGCTTTTTCAAATATTTTAGTGAGGAAAGGCTTCACTTGTGTCTCATCAGAGACACAAGTCCAAGATCAAGGTGTTGACTGATTTGGTTCCTGGTAAGAGCTCTCTTCTTGGCTTGTAGGCAGCCTCTGTCCTCACATGGCCTTTCTTCAGAGGGAAGACAGACCAAGTTCTGGTGTCTTTTCTTTTAAAACATTCAAACAATCCACACTATTTCCTTCTCATTTTGTCCCTACTATCTCCAGTATGACTACCCAGTCTTTCTTACTGAACAGTTCACATACTTGTCATATCAGGCATGCCCAATGGGTACATTTATTGGAACTATTCATTCCTATAATATAAATATTTGCCAGAACTCCCAAAATGTATAATCTCAGTCTGCTCTCTCTGCGTCTTTCACTCATATAACCAACTGCTTTCTAGACATCTCAATTTGTATGTTTTACAGGCACCTCAGACTCTACAAAACTCTAATGTGTTAATTATACACATTAGCTCAACCCTCCCGCAACCCCCGCAAAATCCTCCTCGTCCTATGTTCCTCATATCTCAGGTTATGGTACCCTTCCATTAGGTCATCTTTCAAATCTTAAACTCGGGGGCCATCTGACCCTTTCCTCTAATTCTCCGCATCCAATGAATCATTAAATCTTGACAATTATTTTCCCTAGTAACTCAATTCCAGTCCTTCCCATATTCCATCTTGCTCTGTCATCTCATTTTGTCTCCCCTACACCACAGCCTGTTAACTAGTCTCTCTACATCCACTCTTGCCTACTCCATTCCTTTCTACTCAAAGTAATCACTCCCCTACTTAAAACGTATTATTGTTCTTTCTGTGGCATGTAAGGTCTTTTATGGTCAGGCTCCTTTCTATCCCTTTGGCCTTCACCACATCTCTTAAGTTTCAGTGTGGAATTTTCCCACTCCCCAACATTTTATCATCTTTCTTCACGCACATCATTCCCTCCACCTGTAATAATCTCTTCCCTCCCCAGTAGACTGAGGTAAGTCTACTTATCTCAGTCACTGCTTACCCTCTCATTCCTTAGAAAGAACTAACCTGAGTCCAAAATTAAATTCTTTTTGCTGTAACATCTCATGGCTGTTGTGAAGGGGTACTTTTTCCTCTACCCTCCCATGTTTAGTTCTTGGAGACTTGCAGACTACACTGACAAAAACAGATTAGCAAGTGATAAAACAGATATAATCACTTATCTATGGGAGTTCACAGAAAAACGTGACTCAAGGCAGTGGTTAGAACTTGGGGCTTATATACCATCTTTTAGGGAAGGGAAGGAGGAGAACAGTATTTATGGGAAAACAAACGACTTTTAGGAAAGATAAATGAGCTCTTATGAGAACAGATGGAAAATATGTTGGTTTTGTTATAATGTCTTTTTAGGTGTGGTGCTGATTTGCAGTCTCCAATGACAAAAGTCAATCTTCCCTGGTTCCTCTCCCAAGGAAGGGATTTATGGCAACAGAGTCCTTCTGAGTTCTTTTGGGAGGCTCTGTTTTTAGGCAGATAAGAGATTTCAGGAACTCAAATGCCTCTGCTCAAAATAATTTTTCTGCCACAGAGATGCATTCTGGAATCCTTCATATGGCATTTTCCTTCCTTAACTCACAACACACATTTCTTTAGCCTTTATCTTCTCCACAAGACTGTAAGCAAATAAAAGCTGATGCCAATCTTCTCTTGTTCAGTGAGTATTCCCAGCACCTTTAAATCAGTCACATGTGTAAATGAACTAGATATTCCCTGATAAACTTGCAAGCCTATGTGGAGCAGTCACTTGATTATACAAGAATAGCCTGTGCTAATCAACAGCAGACGGCTTCACATGAACATAGGAATCTTCAGCTGCTGTTTTATCTAAATTGCCTAAGTGCTCTGCACTGAATTTGGGTAGACAGGCTCATCTTATGCCTTTGGATAAAGGTGGTAAACGATGATAACCCTTTAAAAGAGGCAGGGACATTTTTATACTTAATTATAGATTTGAAACAGATGCTAGGCTGTTTTCATGACATAACCACTAGTTTAAAAAAAAAGAAAAAAAAAGGAATTCATTTTTTTAAGGACTTTAGGAGGCAAAGCATCCGATCCACAGGTTCTTTTACTGTGCCAATAGACGTTTACAGGACCTACTGGGAAGCAAACTCCGGATTTTACCGAGAGAAATAAAGTAAAACCCAAAACCCGTTTCCTCACATGCTGGGCGTCGGGAAAGAAAACCTGTGAGCCTCCTGCTGGCTCTGCCTCCAAAGGTACAAAGGTAAACAATTGAGGGCACATCAAAGGTTTCACGTGACCCAACCCGGGGACCTCCAGGGCCGACGGCCTGTGACGTCACCGGAAACGTCTGCTTGTGACGCTCAACGTCCCTCCCCCTTGAACTGGGCGCCGGAAGCAAAGCGAAAGTGGACGCGCACCCGCTTCCGGGCCCGGTCGCCATTTCCAGCGGTAGCGGGGTCTCACGAGTTTTGGCCTACTGGGACAATGAGCTATGACTACCATCAGAACTGGGGCCGCGATGGCGGGCCCCGCGGCTCCGGCGGGGGTTACGGAGGAAGCTATGGAGGGGGCCACGGAGGGAATCGAGGCTCCGGAGGTGGCGGCGGCGGAGGACGGGGTGGTCGAGGCGGCCGAGGCCGACATCCTGGGCACCTGAAAGGCCGCGAAATCGGCTTGTGGTACGCGAAGAAACAAGGCCAGAAGAACAAGGAAGCGGAGAGGCAGGAGGTAATCTGAGACTCGGTAGTGGAGGGGGATGAAACCGGACAGGTTTTCTTTTCCATCCTTCGACCCCTAACTTTTTCTTCACTGGTGCATGTGCTTTGTGAAGTGCAAGTGTTGAAGCTTCCAGTAGTGGATATAGCGGTCGGTGAACGTTAGCCATGCGCATCTGACCTGAAGCAGTTGGGATTTATGCGAGTGTATACTTTGCTTAAAAGACGTGAGAACTGGGGACAAAACAAATGTTAAATTCAGGGTCCATCCGAAATTAACTTTTTGGGAGTGTCACTGTCATAGTATATCTGGCTACCTCTTCCCTTAGTATAATTAATGTCACTTTAAGTTCTTTGCCTGATGAGCTCTAAAATTACGGCTTTATACCTTAGACATTGGTTTGCGCCGAACAAAGACTATCAAGCACTATTTTTGTAGATCCTTAAGAGTACTCCAGCTTCCACTTAGTATTAAAATAGGCACAAACACAGGTTTTTTGTTTTTATGTGGGGCTATGCAGGTTTCTGCTGATTAGCAGCTCCTCTTTGAGAAGGAAACCTAGGATCCTAGAAGTGGAGGAAATTTCAAGAGATGATTTGGCTTAGTCCCTTGTCTTCAGGTTGGTAATTGTCCGTTTGATATGTATCCTGAAGACTTGTAGGAAAGGAAACATTAAAGTTACCTGAGTGGCCTGTTCTGATAATTATTATATATGTGGTTAAACCGAAGTTTTCTTAATATAAGCTTTATAAAAGCTTTTTACTGACTTTAAAAGCATCTTTCATATTAGATAGAGTGTAATTGAATCACCATTTAGGCTTCTGTTTTTTTGTTTTTTTTTTTTGCGGTACGCGGGCCTCTCACTGCCGTGGCCTCTCCCGTTGCGGAGCACAGGCTCCGGACGCGCAGGCGCAGCAGCCATGGCTCACGGGCCCAGCCGCTCCGCGGCACGTGGGATCCTCCCGGACCGGAGCACGAACCCGTGTTCCCCGCATCGGCAGGCGGACTCTCAACCGCTGCGCCACCAGGGAAGCCCTAGGCTTCTGTTTTTAAATCATTCAATTTCTTTGCTTTTCTTTTATCCATGTCATTTTTGTTGAATTGGGGGGGGGCGTTATCTATTTATCTTCACAACTTATAATCTTTAAAAATATATATATTTCTTCAATAACTAAAAATTAACTTGTTCATTGAGCAAACTTTTTTTTTAAAGGGAGGCACATCTAAGTCATCTTGAAATTGGAAGAATAATTAAGTGATTAGTACAGAGTAACTTCCTAAGAACTCTTTATCAAATTTTATTTACCCCTTTTTTCACACAAGGTTTTATGCATGTTGCTATGGGGGTCTGAAGAAGTGTGATATGCAAGGAGCTTACAGTTTAGTTGGGAAAAGAAAGAACTAAACAGACGAAACGTTAAGTAAATCAGGAAGAATTCTTCATTATTATTTCCATCTGAAGCCCGTTGTGCAGTGGGTCATTATGAATTAAACTCTTGATTTCTACTACCTCCCGAAACCTTCTCCATTTTAGTAAAAGTCACTACCATTTATTCACTTGCCAAGGCCAAAATGAGATTTATTTTTGATTCTTCTCTTTCATTTCAGCAAGTCTGTTTTCTCTTCCTTCTTAATATATCTCAAATCTAACCACTTATCTCCACAGCAGTTACCATAGATCAAGTCACTATTTTGTTGTCTGTCCATGGCTCTTAACTGGTCTCCTGTTTCTACTCCCCGTTAAGTCTGTCTTTTGTAGAGCCTTAGATCATCTCATTCTCTAGCTCACAATTTGAAAGCCAAGTCAATTCTGTCTCAGTCTCATATGTTTCAGTGCATCCTAACATGTTTTCCAGGAATCTTGGCAATTTAGCTTCTACATATCAGGTTTCCCTCTATGTACTTACCTTTCTGAACCTATGTTCCCAAGATGTAATTAAAGCTTTTGTAATCATACTTTTATTTTTGCTTTTTTATTATAGTTCTCATATCATTCTCTAAAATGTATGTCTCCATTTTCTCTACTAAATATGATCATATTTCAGTAATTGGCTCATCCTACCTCTTTTCTTTGATCACATTCAGCCCTTTGTGATTGCTTCCCATTCAGAATTTCCATAGCTTTTACTTTTTAAGTAATACCTGTGTTTACGAAGTGACTGCATTCTAAGGATGCATGCTTATTCTTTCAACAGATATTTTTTAGGTTCTAATATATTTGAAATAGTATCATAGGCACTGTGTTAATAAGCTAGATATAGTCCCTACCCTACAGAAATTGTGGTGTGTTAGGCACTATAAGGTGGTTAGAATACAATGCTAAAGAATTATACTAAGGAGGATGTGGGCTTATCCCTTAACTCAAATTAGGAAGAGCTTAGAAGATTTCCCAGAAGAGGTAACCCTTAAGCTGAAACTTGAAAGATAGCAAAGCATGTCTGTGTTTGTGATTTGGGGGCTTGGAAAGGGATTTTTAGGCCGAGTCAGCAGCATGTGCCACAGCCTAGAGGTCAGGAAGACCACGTTTAAGGAACTGAGAAGGGGATAGAGCAGTGGCTTTTACACTTTTGACCGTTTCCCACAAAAAGGGATATATTTTAATTTGCAACCCAGTGCATACACGTGTGTAAGTGAACAAAAAGTTTCATAAAATAATGTTTAATTAACTGTACATTGCCCTGGGGCTTTTATTCTTGTTGTTTGTACCTTTCTGCCCTTTTCTTAAATTAATACTGGTAATGATCCTTTAATTTTACAGATCGCAGTATGAAAGCTGGACTAGAAAATAAGCAGGGCTTTGAAATTCTTTCCCTTCAGAACTCTGGCAAGTCATTAAAGCATTTCAAGCAAAACATGAAATGATTGGATTTGCGTTTAAATTCACCCTAGGTAGCAGCATAAAGAATGGATTGAAAAAGAGGCAATCCTGGGACCGGGAAACCAGTTAAGTAGCTCTTGCAGTAATTAAGGTGAGAAATGACAGCTTGAATTAGGACATTGCTAGTGGAGATGGAGGGAAGCGGACAGCTTAAAGTGATTTAGGAGGTAGACTCAAAATGATTTTATCTGGAGGGAAGGGGAAGGCAGGTGTGAATGGATGACACTAATGACTATATAAAGAACTGGCTTGATGGAGGAAGACGATGGGCTCAGCTTAAGCACACCGAGTGTGATATTATAGGGCATACAAGTGGTGATTTCAAGGAAGTTAAAGGCTGTGTGGACCTGATGCCTACAGAAATCTAGACTGCAGGTGAACGTTTGACAGTTTGTGGGCCTATGGATAGTAGTTGTAATATAGAAATGAATGAGAAGAGGAGTGGGTGCAGGCCTGAACTCTGTAGACCATTGCTTCTAAAACCTGATTCACCTGGCATCTTGTAGAAATGTAGAGCTGGGGTGGGTCCAGAGATTCACCTTTTCCCACAGGCTCCCGGATGATGTCAGTACTGCTGGTCTGCAGAGCACTTGGGCTGTACAATGTAGAGCAAGAAAATTTAAAGTATGGGCTGAGGAAGAGAAGCTTGAAAGAATCTAGGAAGGAACAGCCAGAGAAGAGAAAAATAAGGAGATGGATGTTGTTTTGGAATCCAGGAGTGTCGTTTAGGGAGAAAAGAGTATATGAAAAAGAGAAAGTAATCAGTAGTGGCAAACACTGCACTGATGTCAAGTGAGGTAAGAGTTCAGAGTGTCTTGGATTTAGCAACAGGGTAATTGGTAACCTTGATGAGAGCCCTTTTTGTGGAGTGCTGGAAGTAAAAACCAGATTGCACTGGAGTGGCTAGGGAAGGAGAGAGGAGGAAATGGGGGTATCTCAAGGCAGTTCTCCTGTGAGAAGGAGGAGGAAAAGTAGGGGTGGGAGAATTCAGGACAGGATTTTTGTTTTCATTGTTTTAAAAATGAAGAGATTTGACTGTGTTCAAGTTCATGTACTGATGGTAAGGAGCCAGTGGAGAGGAAAAGCAAATACATCAGAGAAGACTAATTTATGATGCAGTAGTAGTAGACAGCCCACAGATCTTAATGGCTTATAGCAACAAAGGTTTGTTTTCTACTCACATTACTTGACCGTTGGAGTTCACAAGAGTTCTCATGAGAATGAGGTCCACATAGCCTCCCACCCATCTGGAGCATAACTGGTTTTGGTGGCAGCAGGGAGGGATACAGTAAATCACCCCTGATTCCTAGAAATTCCCATTCACATGGCCATGGGAAATGCATTTCTGCCTTGTATCTGTAAAGAAGCAAACCAGAATATTGATGTATAGCCTAAAGACTTACTAGAAAGAAAGATCTAGGAAAGGAAGATAAATCTTAATCAGAGATGGCCCTGAGGAGGTGGAAGGAAGGCTGCAGGGCTTAAGTGGAGAGATTAACTTTAACTAGGAAAATGTATTCCTCTTCCATTTTAACAGGAAAGAAGAGCAAAGGATGGGTTCTGATACAGGTGGGTTTGGGTTGGGTGGCAAGTGATTGAGGACTTTTCCTTTGGGTTTTGTTTTCCTTATGAAATATCATGTGTAAAATGTGGAGAGTGAACAGGAAAAGTGGTATGGGTGTGTTACAGAGAATGGAGAAAGTTTGAAGCAGTTACAGATAATTAGAAGCTGATGAGAAAGACAATTTGCTGCATGTAATTGAGGGTCTCCTTTGCTAGGAATTTCCAGTTAGAAGCGGAAAGAATATTTGAAGATTTCCAAAAGGGGGGGAAATAATAAAAAAATCAAATGCCTTGATAAAATAAAAGAGTCATGAACCATAAAATGTGTGTCTGAGATTCTGTGATTCTTCAGGCAGGGGGTGAGGTAAAGTGAAGGATGATGGAACTGGAAGAAGGTTAGGAGGGAGATAACCTACAGAGAATCAGGCTAGATCCAGGTATGGAATTTCAGAATTCCTAAATTCACTGCCCACAGCCTTTGGGGGCTCATTGTGCAGAGAACCACGTTGAAAATATTTTTTTTAAGTGTATGTTATGTTTTTATTAAAACGTATAAAATTTTCAGGGATTATTTCATTTTTCAGTCATCCCAGCTTTTTCTGCATATCTAAAATTCATTTAACAAGGTGAGGAGGAGAACTTTGTTCTTCTAGCAGAGGTAAAAACTTCAAAATGTGAAGTTCTCTTTGGTTGAAGAAATTCATTAGTGTGAATGAGTTTCATTGGGAAAGCAATCAGTCTTAAATTACTTAATCTTTGCCATTTTGAAAATGAATGAAAGGGCTTCCCTGGTGGCGCAGTGGTTGAGAGTCCGCCTGCCGATGCAGGGGACGCGGGTTCGTGCCCTGGTCCGGGAGGATCCCGCGGAGCGGCTGGGCCCGTGAGCCATGGCCGCTGGGCCTGCGCGTCTGGAGCCTGTGCTCCTCAATGGGAGAGGCCACAACAGTGAGAGGCCCACGTACGGGGGGGGGGGGGGGGGGGAATGAATGAAAGAAACTATGGCTATGAACCCTTGAGGTGTTTGGAAAGACTGTAAAAATTAAGGAACCTGTGCTTAAGGATGACTTTATGTCCTGGGGCTTCCTTTTCAGAGGAGGCTTTAATCAAAGTATTGCTGAGGATTCTTAAATTTCTAAGGGCCAAGAAAAAACATAGTAATCAATAACTTTCTTATGTAAGTACACAGAGCAGTAAATGTTAATGCGTACTGAAGCCCTACAGAATTTAAAGCATAGGGCAAAAGTGTTCTAATAATGATCCTTTGTGTTGGGGGTCCCCAAGACCACCCTCAGGTCCTGAAATTCGCTGGAAGGAGTCACAAATCTCTGAAAAGCTGGTGTACTCAAAGTAGCTGTCCTTAACAGCAAATTATTACAGATTAAAATTGGCAAAGGTAAAGGTGCATAGGGTAGAGTCCAGGAGAAACCAGGTGCAAGCTTCCAGCCCTAGTAGAGAGGGCATATTCTATACTATTGAGAAAAGATACATTAGTCTAATTTATTAACCATTTAAAAAAGATATCTATGTAGTACAATTATTAAAAAGCGAAAAAAATTGGACTTTATTTTTTGAATTTTTGAAATTTATATACAGCGGATTCTTATTAGTTACCTCTTTTATACATATTAGTGTATATATGTCAATCCCAATCTCCCCATTCATCCCACCACCACCACCTCCCTGCCACTTTCCCCCCTTGGTGTCCTTGCATTTGTTCTCTACATCTGTGTCTCTATTTCTGTCCTGCAGACTGGTTCATCTGTACCATTTTTCTAGGTTCCACATATATGCGTTAATATACGATATTTGGTTTTCTCTTTTTCTTTTTTTTAACATCTTTATTGGAGTATGATTGCTTTACAATGCTGTGTTAGTTTCTGCTTTATAACATAGTGAATTGACTATACATTTACATATATCCCCATGTCTCCTCCCTCTGGCATCTCCCTCCCACCCTCCCTTTCCCACCCCTCTAGGTGGTCACAAAGCACCCAGCTGATCTCCCTGTGCTGTGAGGCTACTTCATTTGGTACTATATGTAATTCCATGCCACCGTCTCACTTCATCCCAGCTTACCCATCCCCCCTCCCCATGTCCTCAAGTCCATTCTCTACAGCTGAGTCTTTATTCTTGTCCCACCCCTAGGTTCTTCAGAACCATTTTTTTCTTTAGATTCCATACGTATGTGTTAGCATACGGTATTTGTTTTTCTCTTTCTGACTTACTTCACTCTGTATGACAAACTCCAGGTCCATCCACCTCACTACAAATAACTCAATTTCGTTTCTTTTTATGGCTGAGTAATATTCCATTGTATATAGGTGCCACATCTTCTTTATCCATTCATCTGTTGATGGACCCTTAGGTTGCTTCCATGTCCTGGCTATCGTAAATAGAGCTGCAATGAACATTGCGGTATATGACTCTTTTTGAATTATGGTTTTCTCAGGGTATATGCCCAGTAGTGGGATTGCTGCGTCGTATGATAGTTCTGTTTTTAGTTTTTTAAGGAACCTCCATACTGTTCTCCATAGTGGCTATATCAATTTACATTCCCACCAACAGTGCAAGAGGGTTCCCTTTTCTCCACACCCTCTCCAGCATTTATTGTTTCTAGAGTTTTTGATGATGGCCATTCTCACTGGTGTTAGGTGATACCTCTTTGTAGTTTCCATTTGCATTTCTCTAATGCTTAATGATGTTGAGTATTCTTTCATGTGTTTGTTGGCAATCTGTGTATCTTCTTTGGAGAAATGTCTATTTAGGTCTTCCACCCGTTTTTGGATTGGGTTGTTTGTTTTGTTGATATTGAGCTCTGAGCTGCTTGTAAATTTTGCAGATTAATCCTCTGTCAGTTGCTTCATTTGCAAATATTTTCTCCCATTCTGAGGGTTGTCTTTTCATCTTGTTTATGGTATCCTTTGCTGTGCAAAAGCTTTTAAGTTTCATTAGGTCCCATTTGTTTATTTTTGTTTTTATTTCCATTTGTCTAGGAGGTTGGTCAAAAAGGTTCTTGCTGTGATGTATGTCATAGAGTGTTCTGCCTGTGCCTAAGAGTTCGATAGTGTCTGGCCTTACATTTAGGTCTTTAACCCATTTTGAGTTTATTTTTGTGTATGGTGTTAGGGAGTGTTCTAATTTCATTCTTCTACATGTAGAAGTCCAGTTTTCCCAGCACCACTTATTGAAGAGGCTGTCTTTTTCCACTGTATATTCTTGCCTCCTTTATCAAAGGTAAGGTGGCCATATGTGCATGGGTTTATCTCTGGGCTTTCTATCCTGTTCCATTGATCTATATTTCTGTTTTTGTGCCAGTACCATACCATCTTGATTACTGTAGCTTTGTAGTATAGTTGGAAGGCCGGGAGCCTGATTCCTCCAGGTCCATTTTTCTTTCTCATGATTGCTTTGGCTGTTTGGGGTCTTTTGTATTTCCATACAAATTGTGAAATTTTTTGTTCTAGTTCTGTGAAAAATGCCAGTAGTAGTTTGATAGGGATTGCATTGAATCTGTAGATTGCTTTGGATAGTATAGTCATTTTCACAATGTTTATTCTTCCAGTTCAAGAACATGGTATATCTCTCCATCTGTTTGTATCATCTTTAATTTCTTTTGTCAGTGTCTTACAGTTTTCTTCATATAGGTCTTTTGTCTCCTTAGGTAGGATTATTCTTAGGTATTTCATCATTACTGCATAGGAACACAAGAGATTTCTGTGCATTAATTTTGTATCCTGCTACTTTACCAAATTCATTGATTAGCTGTAGTATTCTGGTAGCATCTTTAGGGTTCTCTATGTATAGTATCATGTCATCTGCAAACAGTGACAGCTTTACTTCTTCTTTTCCTATTTGGATTCCTTTTATTTCTTTATTTTCTCTCATTGCTGTGGCTAGAACTTCCAAAGCTAGGTTGAATAAGAGTGGTGAGAGTGGGCAACCTTGTCTTGTTCCTGTTCTTAGTGGAAATGGTTACAGTTTTTCACCATTGAGGATGATTTGGGCTGTGGGTTTGTCATGCATGGCCTTTATTATGTCGAGGTAAGTTCCCTCTGTGCCTTCTTTCTGAAGGGCTTTTATCATAAATGGATGTTGAATTTTGTCAAAAGCTTTTTCTGCATCTGTTGAGATGATCATATTGTTTTTATTCTTCAGTTTGTTAATATGGTGTATCACATTGATGGATTTCCGTATATTGAAGAATCCTTGTATTCCTGGGATAAACCCCACTTGATCATGGTGTATGATCCTTTTAATGTGCTGTTGGATTCTGTTTGCTAGGATTTTTGCATCTATATTCATCAGTGATACTGCCCTGTAGTTTTCTTTCTTTGTGACGTCTTTGTCTGGTTTTGGTATCAGGGTGATGGTGGCTTTGTAGGATTAGTTTGGGAGTGTTCCTCCCTCTGCTGTAGTTTGGAAGAGTTTGAGAAGGATAGGTGTTAGCTCTTCTCTAAATGTTTGATAGAATTCGCTTGTGAAGTCATCTGGTCCTGGGCTTCTGTTTGTTGGAAGATTTTTAATCGCAGTCTCAATTTCAGTGCTTGTGATTGGTCTGTTTATATTTTCTATTGCTTAGTGGTTCAGTTTCGAAAGGTTGTGCATTTCTAAGAATTTGTCCATTTCTTCCAGGTTGTCCATTTTACTGGCATATAGTTGCTTATAGTAATCTCTATGATCCTTTGTAATTCTGCAGTGTCAGTTCTTTTTGTTCATTTCTAATTCTGTTGATTTGAGTCTTCTCCCATTTTTTCTTGATGAGTCTGGTTAATGGTTTATCAGTTGTGTTTATCTTCTCAATGAACCAGCTTTTAGTTTTATTGATCTTTCCTATTGTTTCCTTCCTTTTTTTTTTTTTTTACTGTATGCGGGCCTCTCACTGTTGTGGCCTCTACCATTGCGGAGCACAGGCTCTGGATGCGCAGGCTCAGCAGCTATGGCTCACAAGCTCAGCTGCTCTGCGCTGTGTGGGATCTTCCCGGACCAGGGCACAAACCTGTGTCCCCTGCATCGGCAGGCAGCCTCTCAACCGCTGCGCAGTCAGGGAAGCCCTTCATTTATTTCTGATCTAATGTTTATGATTTCTTTCCTTCTGCTAACTTTGGAGTCTTTTTTTCTGTAATTGCTTTAGTTGTAAGGTTAGGTAGTTTATTTGAGATGTTTCTTGTTTTTTAAGGTAGGATTGTATTGCTATAAACTTCCCTCTTAGAACTGCTTTTGCTGCATCCCATAGGTTTGGGGTAGTCGTGTCTCCATTGTCATTTGTTTCTAGGTATTTTTTTTATTTCCTCCTTGATTTCTTCAGTGATCTCTTGGTTGTTAAGTAGTGTATCGTTTATTCTCCATGTGTTTGTATTTTTTACGGATTTTTTCCTGTAATTGATATCTAGTCTCATAGCATTGTGGTCAGAAAAAATACTTAATACGATTTCAACTTTCTAAATTTACCAAGGCTTGACTTGTGACACAAGATACGGTCTATCCTGGAGAATGTTCCATGAGCACTTGAGAAGAAAGTGTATTCTGTTGTTTTTGGATGGATTGTCCTATAAATATCAATTAAGTCCATCTTGTTTAATGTATCATTTAAAGCTTGTGTTTCCTTATTTATTTTCATTTTGGATGATCTGTCCATTAGTGGATGTGGGGTGTTAAAGTCCCCTACTATGATTGTGTTACTGTCGATTTCCCCTTTTATGGCTGTTAGCATTTGCCTTATGTATTGAGGTGCTCCTATGTTGGGTGCATAAATATTTATAATTGTTGTATCTTTTTTGGATTGATCCCATGATCATTATGTAGTGTCCTTCTCTGTCTTTTGTAATAGTCTTTGTTTTAAAGTCTATTTTGTCTGATATGAGAATTGCTACTTCAGCTTTCTTTTGATTTCCATTTGCATGGAAGATGTTTTTCCATCCCCTCACTTTCAGTCTGTATGTCCCTAGGTCTGAAGTGGGTCTCTTGTAGACAGCATATATAGGGGTCTTGTTTTTGTATCCGTTCAGCCAGTCTATGTCTTTTGGTTGGAGCATTTAATTCATTTACATTTAAGGTAATTACCAACAAGTATGTTCCTATTACCATTTCTTAATTGTTTTGGGTTTCTTATTGTAGGTCTTTTCCTTCTCCTTTGTTTCCTGCCTAGAGAAGTTCCTCTAGCATTTGTTGTAGAGCTGGTTTGGTGGTCCTGAATTCTCTTAGCTTTTGTTTGTCTGTAAAGGTTTTAATTTCTCTGTCAAATCTGAATGAGATACTTGCTGGGTAGAGAAATCTTGGTTGTAGGTTTTTCTGTTTCATCACTTTAAATATGTCCTGCCACTCCCTTCTGGCCTGCAGAGTTTCTGTTGAAAGATCAGCTGTTAACCTTATGGGGATTCCCTTGTGTGTTATTTTTTGCTTTTCTCTTGCCGCTTTTAATACTTTTTCTTTGAATTTAATTTTTGATAGTTTGATTAATATGTGTCTTGGCATGTTTCTCCTTGGATTTATCCTGTATAGAACTCTCTGCACTTCCTGGCCCTGATTGACTATTTCCTTTCCCATATTAGGGAATTTTCAACTATAATCTCTTCAAATATTTTCTCAGTCCCTTTCTTTTTCTCTTCTTCTTCTGGGACCTCTATAATTCAAATGTTGGTGAGTTTAATGTTGTCCCAGAGGTCTCTGAGAGTGTCCTCAATTCTTTTCAATCTTTTTTTCTTTATTCTGCTCTGCAGTAGTTATTTCCACCACTTTATCTTCCAGGTCACTTATCCATTCTTCTGCCTCAGTTATTCTACTGTGGATTCCTTTTAGAGAATTTTAAATTTCATTTATTGTGTCATTCATCATTGCTTGTTTGCACTTTAGTTCTTCTGGGTCCTTGTTGAACATTTCTTGTATTTTCTCTGTTCTATTTCCAAGATTTTGGATCATCTTTACTCTCATTACTCTGAACTCTTTTTCAGGTAGAGTATTTCCTCTTCATTTGTTTGGTCTGGTGGGTTTTTACCTTGCTCCTTCATCTGCTGTGTGTTTCTCTGTCTTCTCATTTTGCTTAACTTACTGTGTTTGGGGTCTCCTGTTCACAGGCTGCATGTTCGTAGCTCCCATTGATTTTGATGTCTGCCCCCATGGCTAAGGTTGGTTCAGTGCATTGTGTATGCTTCCTGGTGGAGGTTCCTAGTGCCTGTGTTCTGGTGAATGAGTCTGGATCTTGTCTTTCTGGTGTGCAGGTCCATGTCCGGTGGTGTGTTTTGGGGTGTCTGTGACCTCTTTATGATTTTAGGCAGCCTCTCTGCTAATGTATGGGGCTGTGTTCCTGTCTTGCTAGTTGTTTGGCATGGGGTGTCCAGCACTGTAGGTTGCTGGTCGTTGAGTGGGGCTGGGTCTTAGAGTTGAGATGGAGATCTCTGGGAGAGCTTTTGCTGCTTGATATTACGTGGAGCTGGGAGGTCTCTAGTGGACCAGTGTCTTGAACTCGGCTCTCCCACCTCAGGCACAGGACTGACACCCAGCCAGAGCACCAAAACCCTGTCAGCCACACGGGTGTTGAAAAAAAAGTCCTTTTGTGTCATATTGATCTGTTTTTCTCTTTCTTACAATTTTGGACCTTGTGTCTGTCAGTAAATAGGTTTTGCTGCAGTTTGTAATTTCTTAATGCTTTCTTATCAGCCGGAGTTTTGCTGTATTGGACTTTTTAAGTGTATGAGCATAATGATGCTTTTAGTAAATCCTTTAATAACTTATCAGCAGAGGGCTTCCCTGGTGGCGCAGTGGTTGAGGATCTGCCTGCCGATGCAAGGGACACAGGTTTGTGTCCTGGTCTGGGAGGATCCCACATGCCACGGAGCGGCTAGGCCTGTGAGCCATGGTCGCTGAGCCTGTGCTCCACAATGGGAGAGGCCACAACAGTGAGAGGCCCGCGTACCACAAAAAATAAATAAATAAATAAAATTTATCAGCAGAAGTTTTCTGGAATTCCCTGGAGATCTCAGTGTATTCTTTTTGTGTGTGTTTTACTTCTTTAAAGAGAAAAATGGTTTAACACAAAAGTCATATATGCTCATTCGAAAAGCTAGATTCACCCATTCATTTGATAGACTTCTCTGGGGTATGTACTATGTGCCAGAATTATATCTGGGAGAAATACTGCAAAAGGCATAGAATGTGAAAAGCAAATAACCTTTTTAAAAATTAATAGTAGTGAAAGCAAGATCCCATTGCACCTGTTTTCTGCAGCTGGCTTTTTTCATTCAGTAACTTGGCCATCTTTCCTGTCTGTACACCTGGGGGAAAAAAATCTATGCACTCTTCTTTTTTACCTACTGTGTTTACTTATAATTCAGCTAATCATAATTTGCAGTTATAAAAAGGCAGTGTTTAAAAGTTCTTGTTCTTACTGTATATAGTGTAACTCATATTTTCTCTTCCATGTATTCTATACTAAGAAAACAATCTAACTCATGTTTTCTCTGGTGTCGCTTTTTAATTAAATCTCATTCTCTGAGGTAACTGCATCGTTTGGAATATTATTTTCATGAGCACTGATCATTTTATTTATTCCCTCTGAGCTCAGCCTTCTTCCCAATTTACTCCTCCTCATAATGTAAGAGATTTAAATGCTCTTAAAATGCTCATTGCAACCAAAATAGCATTTGCAGTTTTTAACTTTTGTTTTTACCAGAACATTTGGATTTTAATACATTTAATTGTGAGTATCTTTTAAAATTTAAGATAAGGAAAAGATTGTAACAATTAGTATTATTCAAGGGTAGGAAGTAAGGGAACCAAAGTTTTAATAAGTGACATAAATATCATTTCTTTGCTGGTAATAAGTAAAGCTAATTTTATAGACGTACAGTAGAAAAGGGTCTAGAGAGCAAGTGTGGGATGACTTTAACTTTCTTTTATATATGTTTGTTGAACACATGTTACTTTGCCTTTATTTTTTTAGTTGTCAAATAATTTTGCACATGCTTTCTCACGTTGATGAGGATGCTTTTTCTTTGCACAACATAGAGAGCTGTGGTACATATGGATGAACGTCGAGAAGAACAAATTGTGCAGCTGCTACATTCTGTGCAAGCTAAGAATGATAAAGATTCAGAAGCACAAATATCCTGGTTTGCTCCTGAAGATCACGGGTAAACAAAAAGTATTCTTTTATTTTTTATTTATTTTTTTTTTTTTTTGCGGTATGCGGGCCTCTCACTGTTGTGGCCCCTCCCATTGCGGAGCACAGGCTCGGGACGCGCAGGCCTAGCGGCCATGGCTCACGGGCCTAGTTGCTCCGCGGCATGTGGGATCTTCCCGGACCAGGGCACGAACCCGCGTCTCCTGCATCGGCAGGCGGACTCTCAACCACTGCGCCACCAGGGAAGCCCAAAAAGTATTCTTTTAAAAATGAACAAAGAGTGACACTTCTTTCAGAGCACTGGCTGGAAAAAAAGATAATAAAAATAACATCTTTAGACTCTTCTATAAGTGAAATTTAGCCTCAAAGTAATCTTTTTTCTTATGTTGATTGAGCAAATTTGGTGAAAGATTTAAAAATTTAGGTGCCATATTTATTTCCACAGGAGATCTAAATGGTAGGAATTGTCTATATAGGATTTTGATGAAGTTGTTACTTAGTTCTTCCTACTCCTCTTTGTATTTCTGGAATTTTCTTGTGGAGGAGATCTGTAAGAAGTTAAATTGCTGCTGTTTTAGGAAAATCATAGGAACTGTATCATCAGGGGCAAATTAGAAGTAGTTTGTCTGGGACCGTGTAATGTAGCATCCTATTTATAGCTCAGAAAGGGTGGCAAGAAAATGAAGTAGTGAAATAAAACATGGCTCAGAAAACTTGATAAAAAAACCACTGTGAGTCTTTGCAATGGAGGAATGACTATTGGGTGGATTTTTATTCTTTTAACTATACCACAAGGAATAACCTATCTGGGGGTGTCTTATTTGTAGTGTGGAAAAAAATTGAGTTCATTATAAGAATCTAAGTATTTTCAAATTGCTCTACTAAGAGAAAAGAATAAAGGCTTTTGATTTTGGTGACTTTGAAATCATTAAACAACATATATGGGACTTCCCTGGTGGCGCAGTGGTTGAGAATCCGCCTGCCAATGCAGGGGACACGGGCTCCTGTCCTGGTCTGGGAAGATCCCACATGCCGCGGAGTGGCTGGGCCCATGAGCCATGGCCGCTGAGCCTGTGCGTCCGAAAAACAAACAAACAAACAAAAAACACAACATATATTATTTTGTTTCAGGGCTTGAGTGGCTCTTCATTCAATCTTTATCATTTTTTTATTTTTGTCAAAATAGATATGGGACTGAAGCTCCTGCTGAGAACAAACCAAACTCAGTAAAGAAAGTTGAGGATCAGGAAAAAAAACTGATAAATCAAGAAAAGAGGCCATTTAGAATCCGGGACAAATATATTGACCGCGATTCTGAATATCTCTTGCAAGAAAATGAACCAGATGTAACTTTAGACCAACAATTATTGGAAGATTTACAGAAGAAAAAAACTGACCTTCGGTATATTGAAATGCAGGTAATGGAAAAGCAAGATGGGGAAAATATTTTTACTTGTCATCTCTTCTGACACTTGATAAAAATGTATTTATGGTTAGAGGTAGTTGCCTGATATAAATCAGTGCGATTGCTCAACAAGCCATCCTCTGGGAATTTTTTTCCCCCTTATAGTACAGAAAAGTAGTAGGCCTGGAATTACACATAAGTAGCCTATCTCATCTACAGTAGTTTAAATATATGGTGAAGAGAAGAAATATCTGAGAAATGGTAGTGCAAATGAAAAAAAAAAATCACTCTTAAGTTTAACATTTCTAGGCCATTTTAGCGAGATGTCATAAGAGACAAGGGTGGTTAGAATTGTAATGTTTTTTCTTTTAGAACATCTAATCCAACTCTTTAGTTTTACAGATGTTAAAATTAAATTCCTCAAAAGTTATATGATGTGCTTACAGTCACCAACACTTTAAAGACAGAGGTGTCTTTACATTCTGAAATTCTCCTGAGTTTTTCCAGTATTTTCTTTTCCTGCTAGGCAAGATATTTTAAGGTCCCTTCCTGTTAAAACATAAAATTGAATGCTTTATGGATATTCTAGAAAGAGATGTAATCAAATGTTCATATTTTTTTTAAGAGAAAATACTGAGGGAATTCTGAGGGCTATGTCTTTAATATGCAAATATGTACTGCCAGTCTTGAGAAAGGCAGATTATCACATCTTCTGTAGGAAAGAAACGATCTATTAACTGGCACTGAAGATTGGATATCCTCATTAGAACAGATCAGCTGAGGTTATCCATGACCAAATTGTGTAGTTCTTTGATGCCTTTTGAGTGAAAATATGATTTGGGGAGAGGAGATTTCAAGATGTATTAATTCAGAATATTTTAGTTGTCTTACAGCCTTAGGAACAAGAAGAGTTAGCTACTTGTCTCTGTTTGCTTTGTATGGAGGACAGAACTCAAATATTATTGAAAATGAATAATTGCTCTAGTTCAGAGAAAGTTAGAAGAAATGTGCAAAACAAAAACAGTTGGTGGTCTTCCTTTTGGTCAGGCACTGTTGTAAAAGTTTCACATGTACTACATCATTTGAACCTCTCAACATCCCTGTGCAAGAGATTACGCATGTCTGTTACAGAGGAGGAAAAAGGATCTTAGGTTAGGTGACCTATATGTGGTTGCACAGCTCGTAACAAAACCAAGTCTAAAATTTAGGTGTGTTTAAGAGCTCAACTTTTTAATCCTTGGTAATATGCCATATTTTTCTTTCAGTTATAAATTTTTTTAAACATTATTTTTCCACTTTCTAGATGCCTGTCATTCTGCTGTGTTTTCCAGACACTAAATAAGACATTTCCTGTCCTCAGACAGCTTATAATCCCATTGCTAAGTTCATTAGTTCTTTTTTATAAAAATTCTTTTTTTTAAGTCTTGACACATCACATAAGCTGTGAGGTAATGGTTTTGCACTCTTAACATATATATCTATGATATATTCTATTTACCAGGTTTATAATTTGATTACATTTCTTTTGTAAAAAAATTAAAATTTTTTTTTTAAATTTCAGCACTTCAGGGAAAAGCTGCCTTCATATGGAATGCAAAAGGTAAAATGAATATACACTATGTAATTTGATTTGCAAAATGTTTAAATACATTTTTTAAAGCTCTATATCAAGAAGAAATATAAATTAATGAACCTTTCCCTAAAGGATATTCTTGGAAGTTCATTTTATTCCTTTGAATTGTTGAAGGACTTAAAAAAAAAAAAAAAACCCAGTTCTGAAATAGTTTTCCTGAAGTTTTCTCATATTTATATGTCCATGAGTTTAAAAATAGAATTTTCACTTGTAAATTGCTTTGGATAGATAACGCTTGCTCTTAATTTGAGATCAAATATTTTAATTAAAATTGGGGCACTGCTGAAAATACAGTGCTTTAATTAACATTATGTTTCCTCATACAATCACCCTATGTAGAATAATATAGTCTCCTATCCTTCTCTGACTTCTCAACCTTCCTTTATTTTTCTTTCCTTTTTTTAGCACTTACTACCACCTGACATGTGTATCTTCCCCTCCTAGCAGTGTAAGTTCTTGAGGACAGTCTGTTTTGTTCACTATGTACCTCTTGACTCAGAACAGTGCCTAACATTCTATAGTCCCCCAGTAAATATTTGTTGAATGAATGAATCACATTCTACTTCTCAGTACTTACCAGCTGTAATTTCAGTGTTCAAACTTGGAACTTGTTCTGATATATATGAGGTGGTAGAATAGATAAGAAAATTTTAAATGGTGGGTTTTCATGTTAGATTGTTTCATAGATAAAGATACCTCATGACACCTCTTTGAAGTAGTGGGATGGTTTTGTTAGTACGGTGAATATTACATTAAAAATACTCATGTTTATCTAAACCTTCTAAGAAAGAAGATCTTTCCCAAGTAGGCAGTTTTCCAGATATCTGAATTTTAGTCATTTGATTTAGGTATTTAAAACTTGTCTTTATTTTAATTATTTGAAAGGGAATCGTCTTAAATTATACTCTTCCTTGTTCTTGAAAAGAGTATACAAAACTTGTCCTGTAGACAAAGCCATATTTATAATTTATGATATAAATCCTTAATGTTCCTAGTAGTTTTTTAGGTATCAGAGGATTTGCCTTGTACTCAGTAGCCCCACATGTCACCATTCTTTTTTTTTTTTTTTGTGGTTCACGGGCCTCTCACTGCTGTGGCCCCTCCTGTTGCGGAGCACAGGCTCCGGACGCGCAGGCTCAGCGGCCTTGGCCCACGGGCCCTCCCGGACCGGGGCACGAACCCACGTCCCCTGCATCGGCAGGCGGACTCTCAACCACTGCGCCACCAGGGAAGCCCCCATTCTTTTTAATTTGTTAATTCTTATGTATGGATTTATAAGCTGTCTCTTGTTCTTATCAGTATGTTTTTCATTAACAGAGCCATGGCTCTGTTCTTTTTATAATATGGTGCTTCTTATCTCTTGAAAACTGGTAGATCCAGATATCCGAACTGCCAGCGTTGCATATAACAGACTTTTTAAAGTATTAATATGCTTGTTAAAAACAATTACCTTCAGTTCGGTAGGATTTTGGTAACTATCATTTCAGACTTAGTCAACGTGTGATGTCCTTCACTTATTTTCCCTTTTGAAATAGGAATTGGTAAATATGATCGATAACCATCAGGTAACAGTAGTAAGTGGTGAAACTGGTTGTGGAAAAACCACTCAAGTCACTCAGTTCATTTTGGATAACTACATTGAAAGAGGAAAAGGATCTGCATGCAGGATAGTTTGTACTCAGCCAAGAAGAATTAGTGCCATTTCAGTAAGTAATCTCTCACTTTTTAAAATTCCCCACTTTGTTTTCCGTTCTCCCATGTAGTCCTGCTAGAACTTACTGATTTTGAAGGTTGGGGTGATTTTTTATTAGGTTTAAGATATGTTGCTATAAAAGCAAAATTTGGTTAACAGGTACTTGGTAGTAAAGCCCCAAAACTTGACCTCTCTCTGTTAGTGATAATAGATGTTTAGGAGTTCAAGATAAATTAAAAATGCAGACAATTTTCAATATGAAACTAAAAGAACAAGAAATTGATAATGTTTATAGAATTGATTAGGAGCTTCAAATAATCTGCATCATTAGATGCTTTACATTTTACTCCTTGATTCATTCAATACTGTTTTCGGCTCTCTCTGATTGTTTTTTTTAAGTATATAAGTACACTGAGTGGTGGTAGCTGTATTTCTGACTTTTTAAAGCAATTCAGTAAGGGAATTTATCATAAAAAAATAAGGCATTGTTTCAGGTTTATCATAAGCAGGTATAAGTACATGTTTATTACAAATAACATTTTTTGTTTGTGTTTAGTTAGATGACCTAGTTAAATATGTGAGTTATATGTTCTTTAAAAATGTTTGGGGTTTCTTACAACATTCAGTGTGTATAGTACATTTATTTCAGTGTTATGTAATTCTGTGTGTAAATTTAAATTATGAAGATTTATGGTTGTATTTGTTTTTATGAAAGTACTATTTATTACATCTCTAAGTCATTTAATACAGAATCTGGTCAGGAACTGCATTACCAATTAGCATTGTTTTGTAGGAGCTACTATATACGTTTTAAACTATGATTTCTAAGAGATACTATTTTTTAAAAAGTAAAGCAGCAGTCTTTATGGGAGGACGATATTCCTAGAAATGGCATAGGTTCCTAGAATGGTGAAAAATAAACCGTTTTTGTCGTAACAGTGTTATATAGCCTGACTTAAGTTAAAAATCTAATCTTATCATTTTCACTAATATATGAATGTATATATTGACAGTAAGGAGAAATGCAAATTAGGTTATTTCTTTGCTTATTTTTCTAAGATCTGTTGGTATTTGAATGGGCAGTTTAATCAGTAGTAGAAAGTGAAGTAATGGTCCAAGTCAATTTATATGAGATAGAATGATTGAAAACTTTTCCTTCTGAAGTATTATTTCTTAAAAACTAATCATGTCATTTTCTATTTCTAACCTCATAAATCACTGTTCTGTTACTAGATGACTGTTGGTTACTTTTAGTTTTACATATCAGTGTTGGGTTATAAGATTTCATCTGTCTAGAGCTTATCTTTGGCAGCCATAACTGTAAGAACATAACCAAGAACTAGAAATTAAGCCTACCAATCTCTACGAAAAAGAAGCAAATGAAAAAAAGTATCAACATATGTTTACCCTCATTATATACAAGTTTTACAAGTTTAGATTACAATTTCCAACTTTTTTTAAAAAAGACAAAGGTAGAGAGGATTTATAGAAAGTCGCTTTGAAAATAGTTATGAGGGAGAATTTCAGAGGAAATGAGAAGTAAACATAAGAAGCAGGTAGTCTTCAGCTCTTAAGGGACACAGTTTTAGATACCTCAGATTTTAATATCTTTCTATTTTTTAAATTCTGAAAATCTAATGGATAGTGTTTCAGCAACCAGATTTTCATAGGCATTCACGATATTTACTCTAAAGGAAATGCTTTCTTTGTAACTGTACTTTATTTTAATTAAAGGTTGCAGAGAGAGTGGCTGCAGAAAGGGCAGAATCTTGTGGCAATGGTAATAGTACCGGATACCAAATTCGTCTCCAGAGGTAAAGAATGTTCACTTGTTTACAGGTAGATTTTGGTGAAACTTTGAAGTTAGAGTTTCAAAAGAAAGATCTTTCCCCTATTTTTATGCTGATTATTGCTATTAGAATTAACATTTAAAGTAACTGCAACATATGAGGCTTGCAACCCACAAAATCATTTTTTTAACCCAAATTCAGATTTGGATTGCCATTTTAAGATGTCTTTTACATTATGGAATGATTAGAAAGATAACATTTTTCCTGGGTATATGTTAGTAGACCATCACTCACCCTGAAAAGGAGTTGACCTCCTGTATATTTTGATACCACCATGCAGCCACTGACTGACTGAATTTAGTTTTGTGTCTTTAACCCCCTAATCCCATTCCACTGTATTTCTTTAGTCCTTCTCTGCAGGTCAAGATTCCATTTACCTTTTTAAATGAATTGATTTTCTAATCACTGAACAGAAGTTTAGTTCCCTAAATATTTGGTCTTTTTCTGAATGGTAGCACTTTTGCTTTTAAAAAGAAATCATTAACATTGTATCATAACAGAAATAATGTATAATGAACTTGAAGCTAGTATGTCTCATTACTGTATCGTTGTAAGGGTTCCAGTAGTTAAAATTTAAGTATGAAGTTTTTCATTAAAACTGAAAACATTTTTTATTTTTTTTTATTTTTTATTTTTATTTTTTTTATTTTTTTGCGGTACGCGGGCCTCTCACTGTCGTGGCCTCTCCCGTTGCGGAGCACAGGCTCCGGACGCGCAGGTTCAGCGGCCATGGCTCACGGGCCCAGCCGCTCCGCGGCACGTGGGATCTTCCCAGACCGGGGCACGAACCCGCGTCCCCTGCATCGGCAGGCGGACTCTCAACCACTGCGCCACCAGGGAAGCCCAGAAAACATTTTTAAAATTGAAGATATTCTTTTAAACTTTTGTGGTACTTAAGTAATTTATTAGTAAAGAAAACCAAGAATTAACGCATGTCTTCCATTCACAGTCGGTTGCCAAGGAAACAGGGTTCTATCTTATATTGTACGACAGGAATTATCCTTCAGTGGCTTCAGTCAGACCCGTGAGTATGTTTCAACTCAGGACATTTAGTTAAATGTTATCAGAAGATGTAATTATTAAATTGGATTTTATTAATTTACATAAAAGTAAAATGGTTCTGTTTTTGAATTTTGTGTTAACGAAATTTACATTTCTGCTTTAGGCATTTGTCCAGTGTTAGTCATATCGTGCTTGATGAAATCCACGAGAGAAATCTACAGTCAGATGTTTTAATGACTGTTGTTAAAGATCTTCTCAATTATCGACCTGACCTGAAAATAGTTTTGATGAGCGCAACGTTGAATGCTGAGAAATTTTCAGAATATTTTGGTGAGTAAAATTTATGGTTGTTACTTTAGAAAGTTATCACAAAGCCGTTGAATTTAGAAACTTTTTTTTAAAGAAAACTAATACAGTGCTAGGTACAAAGTAGTCAAAATAAATGTTTAGCAGTTCATTTTATTTGAATATTCATCTACCCTCTAGTCTGACAGAGAATTGGGCGTTTTTTTAAAAAAATGTTGGCATCATCTTTGTTCTTATATTGAAGACATGTAGCCTTTTGGTGCTTCCACCAGATAATTAATGGCATGAGTGAAGTCAAACCACAGATTTGAATAATTCTATAAACTTTTTTTGTGATTCTTCTGTGGCTTTTATGTAATATCACAGGCTAGGGTGGCAATTTGCTAGTAACAGTAATAACTAGCAACCACTATGGAATACCTTCAATGTGCCAGCTAGTGTATTTGGCATGTCTTCACCAGTCCTCATAATGCCTTGTGAAGTAGGTGCTGTTCTTATTTTTACAGATGAGAAAACAGCCTCAGAGTAGTTAAGTAGCTTACCCAAGGTTGCATAATTAACAGAGAGTCAAGATGATTTGAAACTAAATTTGAGGGAATTCCCTGGCAGTCCAGCCATCAGGACTCAGTGCTTTCACTTCTGGGGCCCGGGTTCAGTCCCTGGTCAGGGAACTAAGATCCCACAAGCTGCACAGAGTGGCCAAAATATAAAAAAGGAAACTAAATTTGAGTAGCTGCAGAGTACATTCTTTTAAAATTATGCCTCACTGTCTTTCCTGCTTAAATTGTTGGAGTGAGGAGGAGAAGAGGGAATTAAAATAGAATAGAACTATATTTAATGTGTTTGTATTCAGCCCAGTTGACCCTCAAAGCCTTGTGAGATTAGTTGAGCATATTATACTTTGTCTTTGTCTCTGTCTCAGTCCTTTTTGATGAGAAATCCAGAACTAACTTTGAGTAAACTTAGGCAAGTCAGAGACAAAGTTTGGTGCCACCTCAGAAACTTTGATCTGTGTCTACAGTGTTGGCCTTTGTTTACAGTGTATATGGTTTATTTTGTTCGATACAAAAAACCTAAATAGCATTTAAATAACAATACTAAGAGACTTATTTTTTAACTAATGATTCTAAAATAGTAAGCAACAGTTTAATATTTGGTTAGGTCTTGCTTTAACTCCGTTTTTTCTTTCCCTAATTCTGGATACCACAGGGGTTATGTTTCTTATGTAGATTTCACTAAAACTTAGGTTCTGATGGCACCATCTTGGCTAATGATGAAGAGAAATAGACTTAATAGGTCTTGAATCCAACTTAAAATACTCTATTTTTTGGTATTCTGGGTTACTCTGTAGAACTGTGAGATGTGTCTACAGTTTGGTAACAGTAAATCAGTACTGAGTGAACACTAGACTGCTGGTTTTATTAAATTAGGTATGGAAAAATAAGGTAGAGCTGTAAAAGTGTCAGGACCATTTTCTGAAGTTAAAACTAATGGAGTCATTGTCCTATTTACAGTCTGTTGAGTTGTGGTTTTTTTGGAACATTCAAGTACAGATTTATGTTTTATCTACCATGATAGGTAACTGTCCAATGATACATATACCTGGTTTTACTTTTCCGGTTGTGGAATATCTTTTGGAAGATATAATTGAAAAAATAAGGTAAGTAAATAATAGGAACTAAAAGAGATTAAAGGTACTAACATGTCACCATTTTGTCAAACTTTAGTCTCAGAAACGCACCCTTACAACTGTTTCAAACTCATCTCTAAAACATTGTTTTTCCTTAAATCAGGGATTCCCAAACTTGGTTGCACATTAAAATGACCTGGAGCTTCTTAAAACCCACATTCACACTTCATACCTTAATGATATTATAGAGTCTGGGCTGGTAGCCAAGCATCAGTATTGTTTAAGGACCCCTGGGCAGTAAAGTTTGGGAACCTCTGTCTTTAGGGCTGAACCTCTCTTCTGGTTCTCCTAACTGGTATTCCTTCTCTTTTGCTGCCTTTTATTCCCCACCCTTTAAATATGTCCCCCTAGAGTTCTCACTTATACTTTTCTCAGCCTTTTATGATTTCACTGTTAAATCTTTTTTCCATGACCATAGTTCCGAATTTTCAGAACTATTTTCCAATAGCTTGCAGAACTAGAGCTTCAGAAGTGAAGCTCTTCCTGAATTCTAAACTTGTTATCTAACTCTATACTCAACAGCATTGCAGTACCACAGATTTCTTGAACCCCACATTTTTCAAACAAAAATCATGATCTTATATTTGATTCCCACCATGTTTCCACCAAAAAATTAAAGCAATCTGTGTTGCTTAGTATGCCTTATTATAATGGTTACTCCTGTTATCCTCCCCCAGTTGTCTAAGCTGTAAATCAGAAGAGCTGGTATTTATCAAGCAGTTATGTACCAGGATATGTTAACTGCTTTACATGCTCAGTAACCAAACTACTCTAAGTCATTCTATATGCCATCCCACTCTCCCCCTCAAAAACCCTGAGAGGTTTCTCCTTGCACATACCTTCTCATTTTAATTTCTTCTACTTAAGGTCCTTATTATCTCTCCTGTCTTAATTAAATAGTTCCTCTCTCGGCACTGCGGTCTTCACTCTTACAACCGCTGCCATCTATTTTCCAAAGAAATCTGGTCATGTGAGCTTTCTCCCCCAGGGTATGCCCCTTGAGATTTTTTTAAAAAATTATTTATTTATGTATTTATGGCTGTGTTGGGTCTTAGTTTATGGGCAAGGGCTTTCTCTAGTTGCGGCGAGTGGGGGCCACTCTTCATCGCGGTGCGCGGGCCTCTCACTATCGCGGCCTCTCGTTGCGGAGCACAGGCTCCAGATGCGCAGCGTCAGTAGTTGTGGCTCACGGGCCCAGTTGCTCCGTGGTATGTGGGATCTTCCCAGACCAGGTTTCGAACCCATGTCCCCTGCATTGGCAGGCAGACTCTCAACCACTGCGCCACCAGGGAAGCCCGAGATTTCTTTTTGAAAACTGATTGAGGAACCTTTATTGGTTTGTCATGGCCTGTAGCAGAGCACCTCAGCTGGTATGCCCGTTATCTATCCCCTCAGCCCTGCTCATTAGCTGCTAGCAGACTTCTCAAGGAGCCGTACAAAATTATGTTAGTATTCCTTGATGAGAAAGGGCTGGGAAAGCACAGCCCCATAGGATCAGGTTTCAGTTCCTTAGCCTGTCACCCCACGGCTCTTTTACAGTCTGGCCCTGTCCTCTCTTTCTAGCGTCACGCATCCCATGGTCTGCCCATCCTAAATGTACTATTCTCCGGTCTGCCAGCTTGTGCCCTTTCTTTCATGACTGTGTGCTTTGTTAACGTGCTATTTCCTCCTTTTAGAGCTACGTTTGCCACCTTCTTCATCTTTTCATCTATAAACTGTTATGTAAGAACAATCCCAGCTTCATTGCCCATTAAGCCTTCTCTGATGCCTCTCACAGAGTGAGTTACCTTCTCAACAAGACTCCCAGAGCACTTCTGTCATATCTCTTACAACACTTATTGCCGTGTAATGTATCTTTTTATATTTGCCTCTTGCACTAGATTTCAAATTTTCAAGGTCAAGGATTTTGTCCTGTTCATCTTTGTGACTAGTGCATAGCATAGTGCCTGGCCTGTAGTAAACATCTGAAAACTATATGGGCAGATGTAGAAACATTGGTGCTGAAGGTTTTTTTTCAAGACTCCACAGCTTACTTGTTAAAGGAGAAAATCAGGAAGTGATAGTGGGAATGTGAGAACAAAGATCCTGCTGCATATTTCACAAGGAGAAAAGTCAGCTTTTGAGTGGACTTTATTTAACAAATATTTTTTAAACTTTATGGCTTGCACTGTGCACTAAGATCTGAGCATAAAACAAGTGAAAGACTCATTACACACCCTCAGAACTTATATCGAGATAAGGAGACATACAAGCTATTACTCTAAGGTGTGATTGACCTGTTCTGGGGAAGTGAGAGTACATTGGAAATGAGTTTATAAAAGCAGGGATAGGCTGGACAAGTCAGGAAAGTAGTGAAATCAGTGTAGCAAAGAGGGAAGTGTGTATGTCAGGGAGGAACATATAAAAGTGAAAGTGTGTGTTAGTCTTCCATGCTATGGTTTTATCATCAATGCTTATAAATTTGTATGCTTTCCCTCCTCAATTCCACTTTCTATGATGTATCCCATTTCCTACCATTAGCACATTTGCCAGTTTTCTAAGATAATAATAGGCAACAGTTTGACAGTAAAAACAAAGTTCCAGGGATCAGTAATCTAAAATTACATAAAGATGGATTGCTTTCTTAAGGTCCCCGTAAGGCAGGGAATGTACAAGGAATTGTAGCTAAGGGGAGTCTCTTGAAGCAAAAGGATGGTATCTGTGCACTTGTCATTCTTTAGCCAGCCTAAGAGGGGAGGTGAAGTAGGGTGGTCATTGGATAGAAGTTTTCAGCAGAGGCCTCCAGCTGTTCCTTTCCCAGAAGAAGAGCTGTGCTACAGGGAACTAGGGAAGAAAGTAGGTGAGGTATTACGGAGGGGTTGTGATTGGGTTCTTGGGGAGGGGGGTTAAAGGTTACCTCTGTTTTTGGAATTGCTGGGAAGGGAGCCAACTGTGGGTCCATCCTGCTGACTAGACTAATCTCTGTCTCAGGTTGCCCTACCTCACATTGGTGCCTCTATATGTATCGAAGACTTAGGGGAATCCTGGGTCACAGGTACTGAATAGAGAAGGGGACTGATTAATACTTTTGGGGTGTCTGCTATGTGTCAGGCACTGTGCTTTATCACTTTTTAAAAAAAATTCTCATACAATACTGTTAAAAGAATATTACTCTCTCAAATAAGGAAACTAAAGACCAGAGGTTTATACCTTGCCCAAGGTCACACAGCTAGTCAGTGGCAGAGCAAGGACATCAGTCCCATTCTGTCTGACTCACGAAGCCCATGCTCCAAATCCCCCATTCCATCTGGATGCTCTCCTCCAGCTGAACTCTGAGGGGCTTTGGGGTTAAAGTTGTAGGTTCATTTTTCTTTGTCCCTCTCTACTCCCATGCCTCTGAGAACCCACTTATGGTAGGTGACATTCTTGGGCAGATGTGCCCTCTGTGTTTAGCAGTCACTGCGGCATGGTGGAGTGAAAGCATAGCAGTGGCCTGACACGAGATTTGAATGCTGATTCTCACTCTGCTGTTAGCTGTGTCTGTGAGACTGGGCAGAGCTAAGTAGTTCTCAAGCATGGGTCTGTAGATCTCTACACTGTCTGAATCTCCTGGGGCACTAATTAAAAGTCCTGGATTAGCAGACCCCAGCCAGACCTACTGAATCCAAATCACAGTATAGGATTTAGCAGTCTATTTGACAAACTCCCCAGGGGATTCTTATGTGCACTCAGGTTTGGAAACCTCCTATATTCAAACTCTGAGTCTTCTAGGCAATCATTAACTGTTATTTTAGACTTACTAATGTTAACTTTTGATTTAAAAGCAAATTCAAACTTAAAGATGGAAGTTACTCTAGTTATTTTTAAATTTTTATTGCTGAAGATGATCTAGAGGTTTATATGCTCTGATAGAGAAGAATGCTTTTTATCTAAAATGTCATTTTATATGTTAATACTTGGCAGTAAATTTATATTTAACTAGCATTCACTAGAAAGGATAGTGAAGATGTTCTTTAAAATTTTTAAATTCTAAATGTAAAAAAGTCAAGAGATATTGAATATTAGCTAAAACCAGAGTTTCAAAAAAGTGAAGCTATTTAAGAATGTTTTTATTTTAGATATGTTCCAGAACAAAAAGAACACAGATCCCAGTTTAAGAGGGGTTTCATGCAAGGGCATGTAAATAGACAAGAAAAAGAAGAAAAAGAAGCAGTCTATAAAGAACGCTGGCCAGGTTATGTAAGGGAATTGCGAAAAAGGTAAGTCTGTTTTGTTTGAAAGTGAACACGGTGGCTAAATGACTAAAACAAAAAGCAGGATTGTCTTGATTTTATACGCATTTAAGGATAGCATTGCAAGTCTCATATTCTAGCTGAATACTATACTGATTTGACTTGTAAACACTATCATAATCCCAGTAATTCTTTCCTATTTATTGATTATGTTTTCCCATTTGCAGATTGAGTTAATTATAAGATTTTATAGCAAGTTAAACTTCAGGAAACTGTCAAGTATTTCACGGCTTTCTATTTGACTTTGACAGGTATTCTCCAAGCACTATAGATGTTATAGGAACGATGGATGATGATAAAGTTGATCTGAATTTGATTGCTGCCCTTATTCGATACATTGTTTTGGAAGAAGAGGTTAGTTTTGTTTTTAAGTTTCAAAATTGAAATATAATTTCAATTTTATTTTTGTATCAAGGCCATGAAAAAAGAAAATTTTCTTAAATGCTTTAAAAAAAGATAACCTATGGAAGAAATGGCTTTTGACACCAGAAATAGGAATTTCAAAATACCAAAAGATTTAGACATTTGACCTGTTTGAAGGAAAGACTAAACAAATGAAATGTCTGGATTATAAATCCTATTTTTAAAAAGTGAACTTATATTCTCTAGTTATAATTAGTAACTAAAGTTATCTTGAGCTAGTATAATTTTAATGAAGACTTAATTGTGCACAGAATTGTACTTAGTGTATTTTGTTATGTGATCCTTTGTAATGGTTCTTTTCCCTCCATATAGGATGGTGCAATATTGGTCTTTCTACCAGGTTGGGACAATATCAGCACTTTACATGATCTCCTGATGTCACAAGTGATGTTTAAATCAGGTATTATAGAAATGCATTTTTTTGTAATTCCAAGAGTGGTACTTGAATCATATCTAGCCTGGTTATTTTCTTTCATTTGAGCTTGGTGGTCTTAGTCCAGGTTGGGTTTTTTCAAACGTTGGATCTTATTTTTTTCTTCTTCTTTTTTTTTTTTTTCTTGGGAGTTCTACATCAGAGATGAAGATGGTAGGTATGTAGTGAAGTTCCTTATTTAGTATTATGGTGAGACTATTTTTCCTCTCTTCCTAGATTTGCCTAATAAAATTGAGTTCATAAAGTTAAGATGTTGGCTTTGAAGTTTTTGTTTTTTCACTCACTTCTGCATTTAGTTGGGCAGAAAAGAAGTTTGAATTTATCCCTTAGTCCACTGTTTCTCAGCTGACTATACAGCAGAGTCACCCATGGCACTTCTTTAAAATGCAGATACCCAGATCCCAAAATATTAGAATGTGACCTGAACATCTGAATTTTTTTTTAAAAAGTCCTTAGGTGATTCTGATTGTTTAACAGCATGTTTTGAGAGGTATACCTCTTATATCTTAGAGAAATGCATGGGAACATTTTTCTCCTATGAAATTCGGTTAAAGCTTTTTCAGGAGTCATCATTAACTTTAGCAAAGCAAATCTATTTAGTATTTTATAGTTCTGAATATACTTCCTAACCTTACTCTGTTGAAGTGCTTTTTGATACATTTTATTTTTACAGAACACTAAAAAATATTTCGATCTAATTTTATTGGCTAAAATATTTTTTATTCTTTGTTAAATCCCATCATGGTAATGCCCTCTCTATAATTAAAATTATTTATAATTATTAATAATTTAAAATTTATTAATAATTTAAAATTATTTATAATTAGAATTATTTATTCTCTAGCCAGAAAAATGTTTTTATCTGATCACCATGATTCTTCTCTAATGAAATACTGCTTTCTCTTTTCCTTGTCATTGATAATCTTTCTCTATAGGAAAAGTATAGCTGTGATTGAACTATACAACCAAATTATGTTTTTAAACAATTGGAATACTTTCTTGGCTGAACCTTCCAATTTTGGCCTCTTCTTCCCCCGTCATAAACACTATTGTGTGATCTTTTAGTTTTAAAAAATATGGGTGTGTATATATTTTCCAAGAAAAATGCAGGGAAGATCATTGTGGGGAGAGTGAGGAAAGGGTGTGACATTATACATTATTATAATTGACTTGATTAACTTTCTAATTGAATTATTCTCAAGGATGGAGGTATTAATTTATACTTGCACCCCCAGCTTAATTTCTTTTAAGGAAATCTTTCAAAAATTTAACATACCTAATCTTTAACATCATCTGATATTTGTCTGTAATCAGATTTTCCCATTTTTTCCCCTAAAGTGTCTTTCACAGCTAGCTTGCTCAGACTATAGAAAAAGTCAAACTGATAGATCGTTTACTCTAGTTCTAGAACATCACTCCCATCCTCCCCTTACTTTACCCATAGTAGAAAAGACTAGGTCTGCAACATTCTGGAACTGTCTTGAATCTTTATGGTATCATTTCATTTGATCCTCTCTTACCTCTATTCCCTTGCAAATTCGAAGTTATATCTGAAGGCTTGATTCAATTCAAGTTAAGTATTTAGAGTTGATGTATTTCATATTTTGTCACAGAGACATGTAATTAAGAGCATTCTTTTTTAGCAATACCAATTGCTTGACAGCATTTACTGCTTTTTAAGTTCAGGAGGGTCATAGAGAGTCTAAGGGGGAGGACCATATCTCCTTTGAATAGCAACAGTTCTTTATCTGGGGGAAATACAGCTATCTAGGGGTCATTTGGACACTCTTGCTGGAGATGTAAGTCAGGTTGCACTTCGCTTTGGTAACTGTATCTAACTGAAATTTACCCTTGCTTCCTTAACATTCTCTCCTTCCCATTACCGTATTACATCAGACTTTCTGTCTATTGGCTGATAATCATGAATGGGCTTGAGCAACTTCATTTTGAATGTTAAAACTTCTTATATTCCTATTTTTTTTTTTAAATGTGGTCACTTTTGGAATGTATTACATTTAACCAGTGCTATTTCATTATTTTTAAGTAGGACATGGAAATTTAGTAAGTAATTTGCTTCAAAATTTTAAATATTCTTTGTATGATTAAAGTAGGATTACCCAAAGTCTACAAACATATTTATCCACATTAAGCAAAACGCTTTGGTCTTCAGTGAGTGGTGGGAATGGAGTTAATGATTTTTTTTTTTTTTTTTACTATAATTTGAAAAGAGAGCCTCCAACTTTTTAAAGCATTCTTTAGGAATTTAGAATTAACAAAAAAAATTAATGAACATAAAAAGAATAAAGTTGGTCTTATTATCAGGTAGCTTAGCATCTGAATTCATTGTTCCATATATATATATTTTTAAATAAATTTATTTATTTATTTATTGGCTGCGTCGGGTCTTCGTGTTGCGCGTGGGCTTTAGTTGCGGAGAGCAGGGGCTACTCTTCGTTGCGGTATGTGGGCTTCTTGTTGCGGTGTCTTCTCTTGTTGCAGAGCACGGGCTCTAGGCACGTGGGCTTCCTTCCGTAGTTGTGGCTCACAGGCTCTAGAGCGCAGGCTCAGTAGTTGTGGTGCATGGGCTTAGTTGCTCCACGGCATGTGGGATCTTCCCGGACCAGGGCTCAAACTCGTGTCCCCTGCATTGGCGGGCGGATTCTTAACCACTGCGCCACCAGGGAAGTCCCTGTTCCATATTTTTTTGATGGAGCTTTTCTGCAACTATTTGTCTTAAAGTTTAATTTTCTTTTTAATTTTCAGACAGGTTTCTTATTATACCTTTACATTCACTGATGCCTACAGTTAACCAGACACAGGTATGTTGTTAAATTTACCTTTCAAACTGAGGCAGGCTTTAAGGACTGCTTATTGTAGGTTTTATTTTCTTTTATTTTTTAAGGCACATTTTCAAATAGTAATCCATATAAAAAATTACTTCTTTGAGAACCTTTGCAAATGAGTCTTCAAGGAATGATTGCACAAAAAGTTGAATAAGAGAGGGTAATCCACAAATCAAATTAGTTTTGTCAGCATTAGGGAAACATTTAAAGATTGGTTTTACCAATAACTTGTTTGGGTTTCCTGAATAAAAGAAAAAGGTATGTGAATACCAATAAAAATAACTCAACCTAGAAATTAATAATCTATGACATGTACAGCTTGATATTTGAAATTTTGATTTAACAGAATTAGTACATTTGCAGGCATGAGATTTCAATAATGTATTATTACAGTTTTGGATGTTTTGGCTCTGTCAGATGCAGGGATTTCTTTAGTTAGATTGAACACTGCTTTCTCAAAGGCAAGGTGATTTTCTAGTGTTTGCAGTTCCTGGCAGAATGAGATGGATCCATTTTTCCACTCCTTGTAAGAAAATAGAGAGCTTTTTATTTTAATATACTTTCTGCTGGTACCTTAGTCCTGAGTAAGGCTCAGCCAGCTGGATTAGATACAGAGTGCATACCTGAGGGAAGAGAAGAGGAAAGAAAGAGAACTTTTGATTCCAAATATTGGACAAAATTGTATCCAGTGTGGAGGTACTGCCATCTCTGACACCCGCACCATAAATTATTTAGTCCTTTGCTAGAGAATATGTGACTAGACTGGCAAACAATATTTTCTTTATTGATTGTCACTTTTATAAACGAGGGGATAAGTTTATGCATTTTTTTTGCTTTTCGGCCAAGGTGGTACGTGCTGTCATGACATTGTAGGATTCGCCATGTGAGGGGGATTTTTTTTTTTAATCCAGTCCAGTCAAAAAGCTAGTATACAGTGGCACAGCCAGCTGACATTCATTCTGATGATAGGGTATCTGCCTGGTTGGTTGGTGATCTTACCTTTATAGTTTTGGGTAATTCATAATCCTTATCTTGAAACTTCTGTCCCTGTCCCTTAAAAGTTTGACTATACAATAAGACGTTTATACTCTCCAGCATTTGTTAAAAAACAAATTTTAAATTATCATATCTAAATATAGTTAGCAATTTATATACTACTTAAATACCTATAAATTCAAATTATGTCTATATTTAAATTATCACATTTCATTTGAAATCTTGTTTGTGGTAAGGGTCTGACATCTGTGGGAGATTCAGTTTGGTTTACCAAAATGGAATTCTGTGGTACTGAAGATGATGTATACCATATAAATATATCTATAAATATTAGATGCCTATGTCAGTGAACACAGAATTGCTAAAAATGAACAGTACCTGAAGTAATTCCTCTATTTGCAAGAATGAGGTATCAGAAATTAGTTTACTTTTGGGATTTTGATGTATTTATTCTTACAGGTATTTAAAAGAACCCCTCCTGGTGTTCGGAAAATAGTAATTGCTACCAACATCGCAGAGACTAGGTAAAAATTGTTTTAATTACCAACTACTGATGATTACATTAGTTTTGAGCCCCATAAATTATTAACGTACTTTAATCTTTTTCTTCTACAAAATACTTTGTAATTTCTTAAAAGTAAAGCTATTTTAATTTAGTTATGGTAGTGAACATAGGTTTTGTGGGGTTTTTTCCAACATATACTAATGTTCTAGCCTCTTTAGAAATAGTCTATTAAGTGGTTGTTTTAACACTTTCCTAAAGAAGCATGGGAACTGAGGTCAGTGTTTCTGGTTGGGAGTAGAATTGTTTGGTAGTTTGGTAATTAGTTATATACAGCATTTAAAATGTATTGTATTCCCTTGGAGGTACTATTATACCAATATGGTTGCTGCAACGGATTGTTCTGTGGAAACTGATATTAAATCATGGAACTGGAGGGCTCATAAAGCTACGTACAAAAGCCCTCAGGCAAGCTGTGAAGTTTGGCTGTAGGCAAATAAGAATTTAGCACATGATCTGTAAGATTGGCCCTATGTGCTGCCACTAAAGCTGCTGATGCTGCCTGTGATTTGGTGCTTGATCCCCCTTATGTTGGTAACTGGGAAGAGTGGTGGAAATCCTGAACTGCTAAAAATCAAATTGATTCAATAAAAAATGCTTTAAAATCCCTGTTTGTAGGCCTGTTACCAGTTAATGTATTTTTCATGTGTTTTTAACATTTTTTATATATTTCTTTTCCAAACAGCATTACCATAGATGATGTAGTTTATGTAATAGATGGAGGAAAAATAAAGGAGACACACTTTGACACACAGAATAACATCAGTACAATGTCTGCTGAGTGGGTTAGTAAAGCTAATGCTAAACAAAGGAAAGGTCGAGCTGGAAGGTAAGATGGGACCTTTGTATGAAGCCTTAAAAACAAAAAAATTTAGTGTAGCAAAATGTGTTGGTGGCATTTAAAAATATTTAGGACAGTTACCTTTCATATTTTTTAAAACTAACTGCAGCACGTTTTTAAATGGGAAAGTTGTTTTAATCATAGTTACTTTGGGAAAACTATCTACCAAGTTTTCTATTTTACGATTATTTCTACCTCTAATTCCTCAGTCTGGTTAATTAAAATTAATATTATGTTATTAGCTATATTACTTATAATCGTGTTTCTTTTTAAAAAGCATATGTTACTAATAATGATAGCTATTAATAATATTTGAATGTCAGGTCATCTCATAGATACTTTATATACGTTAACTTGCTTAATCCTTACCACAGTGCTGTGAAGTGTAGGTTATTATCTCTGTTTTAAGGGTAAAGAAATTAAGGTACAAAGAAATTAAGTCATCTGTCCAAAGTCACACAGTTTTGTAAGTAGCAGAGGCAGGATTTGAAGCCAGGCAGTCTGGCTCCACAGTCTGGGCTCCTCATCAGTATACTTCACAGCTGTGCTGGTTTTCACAAGTTACCAATGAAAACACAGGGTAGATACCTTTTCCGCACTCATGTGATAGCAGAAGAAATAGAAATATCTCTGTTTAATGGTAGGAGAAAAGATTTGCCTTTAACACAAATAATTGCACTTATTATTTGTTGTAATGCATACTTCACATTATGTTTACACCGTTACTCATATGAGTAGTAGAATCACGTCTGGAGTTTTAGAAGAGAGTTTTTATTTTGCCTCTTACACGTAGAGTAAAAAGATTCCTATTAATCTTCAAATACTGCCTTAAGTAAGGAAAGGGGAGTTGAAAGAAAATTTTACAGACCATTTTATCAGTCCTTTAAGTTGGTACTATATCTTTAAAGCTCTGACTCGCTTGCTGTGATCTTTGCTGATTATCCCAGTGTAACTTGATTCCAGGTAGTTTATTAGATTATGCAGTTGGTGCTGTTGAGCACAGTCACGGCTTAATTCACGAAGTGTGCCTTCTAATCACTTAACCAGGGCATACCTTGATTGGGGACCTAGCAGGATTGGAGTTTGCCCGTGCAGACCTGTCACTACTGGATACTGATTCCAAAAGTATTCACTGTGGTGAATGGGTTTTGGCACACTTTTATAAATGAATAGTAAACACACTAGGCCTTAGATTTGATCCATGAAAACAATTATGGAAAAAGAGTAAATGAAGTATTACATTTTATCTAATTCTTCATCCCCACTATCCTGGTGAAGGTTAACTGTGGAATTACAGTGGGTTGTTTTTTTTTCCCTAATTGAAGTATAGTTGGTTTACAGTGATGTGTTATTTTCTGGTGTACAGCAAACTGATTCAGTTATACATATATATACACACACAGTGTTTAATTCAAATGGAAAATAGTCCCTTGTGGGCTCTCCAGATATAAATTCCTTTAGCAAAGCTAATTAGATTGATAATTATGTTGAAGGCCAGAGCAAACTACATTAACTACGTGGTCTTCAGTGGAGACCCTCTTACTTTTAGTTTCTGCAGACATGTAATATACTAGATAATGGGTCTTTGTAGACTCATGACAGAAATAGCTAAGATTTTTAGAATTAATTTATTCCTATAGGAAAAGGGCCCTCCCCCTCCTTTAACAGCAAGCGCCTACAGAAATATTTTATAATGCTTGAAGATGAATGAATTCATTAACCTCTTCATATCTGTCCTTAACATTGTACAAAGAATAGTATCATTCAGGTCACTAGATGCAAAGAATAACCATTTCCAACATCCCTCTGAGAACTCAATAAATAGCACATACCTAAAAGCTTTTAAAATAATATAGACAGGTTAACATCATACCAGGATTTGTTACGTAAAATGCTCACAAGGCCCAAAGAGATTAACCTACGTATACTGCTGTTATTGAGAGTAGAAGTCTGGAATCTGTAAGATAGAAGCAGGGAACCGCATTATTGGTAGGGGAGGCAGGCCTGTATCTTTTAGAGCTAGGACTTAAGGTTGACGGATTTAAGCTTGTTCACAATGGGTTCGGGAGCAGGAATATGTGATTAATAAAGATGAAATAATACATTAGTTACGGTGTGGCTTGACAGAAATGTTGACTATTTCCCCTGCCTAGTCTTTTTCTCTGGAGTTCTAAACAGTCACTGACAATACACCCCCCGCCCCCTTTTTTTAAAGAGTTCAACCTGGTCATTGCTATCACCTGTATAATGGCCTCAGAGCAAGCCTTCTAGATGACTATCAACTGCCAGAAATTTTGAGAACGCCTTTGGAAGAACTTTGTTTACAAATAAAGGTAAATCAGCTGGGAGAGTTAAGAAAGTAAATAGGGTTCTAGTTTTCAGCATCTTTTATAGAGGAAAGTAGTGTACTAATCTGCCAGAAAGAACTCTTAGCGTGCATTTGTCTTTCTCTCTGTGTGTTAGTACGGTTGATCCTTGAACAGCGTGGGGGATGAGGGTTGCCAAAAATCCACTTGCTGCCTTTTCTGCCTCAAAACCAAAGGAACTGATAAATGACTCACCCAAGGGTGGTTAGTTGAAACAGTTTGGGTAGAATCAGGACTCAAACCCTAGTTCTTTTGATTCTACATATTGTGACCTCTAACTGAACACAAACCTTTCCCCATGCTTAGTTAATTTAAAAATCTGTAAAATAAAAATGCAAGTACTGTATTTATTGGGAAAAAAAATCTATGTAAGTGGACCCATGCAGTTCAAAAAAGGTCAGCTGTAAATTATATTTTTTTAAAGGTTTGACCAGATATTGACTAAACAGCTTTTAATTACATACTGCTCTGGATCCAGACTACTGGGTTTGAGTCCCAAATCATCCTGTGGCAAGCTGGTTCTGTTACATTGGGCAGGTTATTTAAATTAACTTCATATAAAATTCTTAGAGCAGTGCCTGGCATATAGTAAGTGTTCAGTAATTGTTAGCTATCTTAAGATCCCTCATTATATCTTAAGATCCCTCATTATAGACTACTTACCATTTTTTCAGTATCTTAATGTATTTTGATAAAATTAGCTGCCTTATTTTGAAGGTAATTGGTAATCAGCTTGTTTGTTGAGATTTTAACCAGCTACTTTTCTCATTAATAGAGTTGGTGGGTGTTAGAAAGTAGTATGTTGGCCTTTAAACATGTTTTTATAGAATCACAAATATAATTTTTACTTATTCTGGTAAAATAACTTGAAAACCGTGTATAGGTTTGATGCTTTATTTTGAGTCAGTGACACAGGCAGGATTAAAGTGTTAATGTCAGTATATGATATATGTTTCATTATGTTTGTCTCTCCCCAGATTTTAAGGCTAGGCGGGATTGCTTACTTTCTGAGTAGGCTAATGGATCCACCATCGAATGAAGCCGTGTTATTGTCCATAAAACACCTGGTGGAACTGGTGAGCTTGATTTTTTAAAAAACTGTGACTCAGCGTGTTAAAGTCAGTACGCCAGCTCTTTATAAAATTTACTTTCCTTATGGCCAGGTAGGCCGGTGAATGTGCAGTGCCGGATTGATTCCCTCTTTGGCTATTCGGCTTGGAGTATGAAATACAAGTTAGAAAGTTATAAAGTGATACCTTTGTGAGTTTTCTTACACTGGGCTCTTTCCACACAAGTTTTTTCATTATAGGCCTGATTTTAAATTACATAAAATTTTGAAATCTTTCAATTATTGGTCCTCTTCATTTGTATTCTAGAAATGAATTTGGTTGCTTATTCTACTCTTTCTGATTACCATAATGTTTTTAGAGCTTTTGTCAAATCCAGGTAATTTAATGACAGTATGAACATTTTCTAAAGGCAGCTCTTCTATTTTTGAAGGAATACTAGCAGGTGGCTTTTCTCCAAAATATCCCCTCCCCCTACCTATCATTTTCTTCTTACAGCTTCTTTCCTTCGTTTCTTTTATGAAGTTAGTGTTTTGAGGAACTAGTTTCAGTGTCTTAGTCAAGTGACCACTTAGTCGGTAGCCATCCCTGCACGAGACCATGTTGAGAAGCAGCACAGGACTGGAGAGAATTAGTGAGTGAGTTAATACCCAAAGTGGAGAGAAAGAATAGAGCTGTGCTGTCCAACACAGTAGCCACTAGCCACAGGTGACTGTTTAAATTTAAATTTTGAATTAAATTACAAATTCAATATCTTGGTCACACTTGCACATTTTAGATGTTCAGTAGGCACATAATGGCTAGTGGCTACCACATAATCAGTGCAGAAATAGACATTTCTGTCAGTGCTGCAAGTTCTGTTGATTAGTACTGGGTTAGAGGATGCTGAAGATGTATTTTATGTATTTCCAATTTATTCGTGCCCATCCATGTAGATAAATTTGAGAATTTGGTCCATGTAAAAATAAGCTCTTAATGTGAGTATTAAGTTGTGTAAATGAAAAGCATTGTAACTTATCTGACCATCTTTGTTGGAATTTGAATTAGATTTAGTGAGGTTACTGGTATTTTACAGAGCAGTGCGGTTTTACTCCTGACCTCTCTTCCCCTCCAGACTTTTATCGAATAGAACAGCAGTAGAAGGCTACGTGGTGATCAGAGAATCAATGTATTATTTGTGGTAGAGACAGACAGCCAGAGGACGGCTGGAGTCTGAAGCCAGAGTGGGGTGACTTCCTCTCTCCCAACTGAATTTAAGAACCAGTCTTTACTTAGCCATTTGTAGGCAACGAAATTGTGAAAAGGCTTGGAAAACCCTTGCCAACAGTAGGGTCTGAAGCCTACATTTTGAAAAAAACTTCTTGTTGTGCAATACAGCATTCCCATCCAGGGTAAAAGAGCAAAACAAAAATGTTCAGCTTAATGGTTTATCACAAAGTGAACACTCTTATTTTTATTCATGTCAAGAAGTTAAGAACATTTCCAGTATCCTAAAAACCAACTTCCTACCCTCGCCCAATTACTCTACTCTCAGGCTCAAAAATAACCTCTATCATGACTTTAATGGTAATCTCTTGCTTGTTTTTCGTGATGGTTTTACCATACCAGTATATATCTCTATAAAGAGCTCAGTTTAACTTGGCCTTTTGTGAAGTTTACATGAACTCACACAGGATGCGGGGGGTTTTGTTTTTTGCAGGGGGAACGGGGTTCTGGATTCTTTCACTGAACATTGTGAGATTTGTGTGCATTATTGCTTTTAGCTATAGTTCATTCATTTTCATTTCTTTACTATGTTTTATTATATGACTACTGAAAGGCATTTTTGTTATTTCCAATTTGAGGCAGTTACATAGAGTGCTGGTATGACTGCTCTTCAATATTTATTGTTTCTTGGTTGCACGTGTTTAAGTATTTCTCGTGGGTGTACGCTTGAGTGAATTCGCTGAGTCATAACGTATGTGTGTGATTAACTTTGGTAGGTAATGCCCAGCCATTTCCCGAAGTTGTCGAACTACTTACACTCCTCCCAGTGTCAGTGGTAGGTAAGCATTCTCAGCTCTATAGCACCACCAACCTGTAGTCTTTTATTCTAAGCATGTTGATAGGTACGTAGTAGTTTTGTGGCTTTAGTTTGCATTACCATGACTACTGTTGAATTTGTAGGCAGCTTTTTATGCTCACTGCCCATCTGGATAGTCTCATTTATAAATTATTGATGCCTGTTTTTCTTTTACATCGTAAGAGGTCATTGTATACTTTTTGTGTACTCTTGATCTGAGCCTCTTGTCAGCTGTGTATTGCACATGTATGTATTTTTACCTTTGCACTTTTTAACAGTGGTTTGATAAACTGAAATTCCTAATTTTAATGTGGTCAGATGTATCAGTCGTTTTCTTTACTGTTACTGCTTCTTGTCCTTTAGTAAGTTATTCTCTACCCTGGAGTCATGAGGATATATTGTTTTAACTTTGTTTTCTTTTTCACACTTAGCTGTATAATTCATCTGCAATGGATGTGTGTGTGTGTGTGTGTGTGTGTGTGTGTGTGTGTGTGTGTGTGTGTAGGTAAGGTAGGAATCAAAGATTTTAGACATGTAGAGCAGTTGACCGAAACCATTTATAGAAAAGTTCATCCTTTTCCTCTTTGTTCTGCAGCCATAGTCATAGATCAGGTGTCTGTGGATTTATTTGTCTGTAAGCTCTCCTTTATTCTGTTGGTGTACATTTCTATCTTGAGCTGGTGTCACACTGCCTTAATTACTATATTGAGTCTTACCAAGCGACATGATCTGTCCCATTGATTTAGTTAGTTATTCTCTTGGTGTTTTAGCATTTTCTGTGTATTATAGAACTTTTTAAAAAAATTATATCTTGGTTTGTGGTATTTTTGGATTATATTCAAACTTCAAAATTTTCCATTTTCTTGTGAGTCTGATATACAGAAATCAAATTGGTTTTGAATATTGACCTTGTATTCATCAATGCTATGAAACCCACTTACTCTGATAACTATATGTAGATTTTTGAGTACACAGTCACATCTATAAATAATTGCAATTTTATTTATTCCTTTCCAGCTGTTGTCCAGAATCCTTAGTACAGTGTTGAGCAGAAGTGGTATGATAGTGTGCGTTCTTTTTTTTTTTTTTTAAACATCTTTATTTGGAGTATGATTGCTTTACAGTGGTGTGTTAGTTTCTGCTTTACAACAAAGTGAATCAGTTATACATATGTTCCCATATGTCTTCCCTCTAGCGTCTCCCTCCTACCCTCCCTATCCCACCCCTCTAGGTGGTCACAAACCACCTAGCTGATATCCCTGTGCCATGCAGCTGCTTCCCACTAGCTATCCACCCTACGTTTGATAGCGTATATATGCCCATGCCACTCTCTCACTTCGTCCCAGCTTACCCTTCCCCCTCCCCATATCCTCAAGTCCATGCTCTAGTAGGTCTGTGTTTTATTCCCATCCTACACCTAGGCTCTTCATGACATTTTTTTTCATAGATTCCATATATATGTGTTAGCGTACAGAATTTGTTTTTCTCCTTCTGACTTACTTCACTCTGTATGACAAACTCCAGGTCCATCCACCTCACTACAAATAACTCAATTTTGTTTCGTTTTATGGCTGAGTAATATTTCATTGTATATGTGTACCACACCTTCTTTATCCATTCATCTGTTGATGGACACTTCGGTTGCTTCCATGTCCTGGTTATTGTAAATAGAGCTGCAGTGAACATTTTGGTACATGACTCTTTTTGAATTACGGTTTTCTCAGGGTATATGCCCAGTAGTGGGATTGCTGCATTGTATGGTAGTTCTATTTGTAGTTTTTGAAGGAACCTCCATACTGTTCTCCATAGTGGCTGTATCAATTTACATTCCCACCAACAGTGCAAGAGGGTTCCCTTTTCTCCACACCCTCTCCAGCATTTATTGTTTCTAGAGTTTTTGATGATGGCCATTCTCACTGGTGTTAGGTGATACCTTTTTGTAGTTTCCATTTGCATTTCTCTAATGGTTAATGATGTTGAGTATTCTTTCATGTGTTTGTTGGCAATCTGTATATCTTCTTTGGAGAAACGTCTATTTAGGTCTTCTTTCCATTTTTGGATGGGGTTGTTTGTTTTTTTTGTTATTGAGCTGCATGAGCTGGTTGTAAATTTTGGAGATTAATCCTCAGTCAGTTGCTTCATTTGCAAATATTTTCTCCCATTCTGAGGGTTGTCTTTTCGTCTTGTTTATAGTATCCTTTGCTGTGCAAAAGCTTTTAAGTTTCATTAGGTCCCATTTGTTTATTTTTGTTTTTATTTCCATTTGTCTAGGAGGTTGGTCAAAAAGGTTCTTGCTGTGATGTATGTCATAGAGTGTTCTGCCTATGTTTTCCCCTAAGAGTTCGATAGTGTCTGGCCTTACATTTAGGTCTTTAACCCATTTTGAATTTATTTTTGTGTATGGTGTTAGGGAGTGTTCTAATTTCATACTTTTACATGTACCTGTCCAGTTTTCCCAGCACCACTTATTGAAGAGGCTGTCTTTTTTCACTGTATGTTCTTGCCTCCTTTATCAAAGATAAGGTGACCTTATGTGTGTGGGTTTATGTCTGGGCTTTCTATCCTGTTCCATTGATCTATATTTCTGTTTTTGTGCCAGTACCATTACTGTCTTGATTATTGTAGCTTTGTAGTATAGTCTGAAGTCAGGGAGCCTGATTCCTCCAGCTTCATTTTTCATTCTTGAGATTGCTTTGGCTGTTCGGGTTCTTTTGTGTTTCCATACAAATTGTGAAATTTTTTGTTCTAGTTCTGTAAAAAATGCCATTTGTAGTTTGATAGGGATTGCCTTGAATCTGTAGATTGCTTTAGGCAGTAGAGTTATTTTCACAATGTTGATTCTTCCAATCCAAGAACATGGTATATCTGTCCATCTATTTGTATCATCTTTAATTTCTTTCCTCAGTGTCTTATAATTTTCTGCATATAGGTCTTTTGTCTCCTTAGGTACGTTTATTCCTAGATATTGTATTCATTTTGTTGCAGTGGGAAATGGGAGTGTTTTCTTAATTTCTCTCTCAGATTTTTCATCATTACTGTATAAAAATGCCAGAGATTTCTGTGCATTAATTTTGTATCCTGCTACTTTACCAAATTCATTGATTAGCTCAACTAGTTTTCTGGTAGCATCTTTAAGATTCTCTATGTGTAGTATCATGTCCTGTGCAAACAGTGACAGCTTTACTTCTTCTCTGATTTGGATTCCTTTTATTTCTTTTGCTTCTCTGATTGCTGTGGCTAGAACTTCCAAAACTATGTTGAATAAGAGTGGTGAGAGTGGGCAACCTTGTCTTGTTCCTGATCTTAGTGGAAATGTTTTCAGTTTTTCACCATTGAGGACGATGTTGGCCGTGGGTTTGTCATATATGGCCTTTATTATGTTGAGGAAAGTTCCCTCTGTGCCTACTTTCTGCAGGTTTTTATCATAAATGGGTGTTGAATTTTGTCAAAAGCTTTCTCTGCATCTGTTTAGATGATCATATGGTTTTTCTCCTTCAGTTTGTTGATATGGTGTGTCACGTTGATTGATTTGCGTATATTGAAGAATCCTTGCATTCCTGGACTAAACCCCACCTGCTCATGGTATATGATCCTTTTTAATGTGCTGTTGGATTCTGTTTGCTAGTATTTTGTTGAGGATTTTTGCGTCTATGTTCATCAGTGATACTGGCCTTTAGTTTTCTTTCTTTGTGACGTCATTGTCTGGTTTTGGTATCATGGTGATGGTGGCCTCATAGGATGAGTTTGGGAGTGTTCCTCCCTCTGCTATCTTTTGAAAGAGTTTGAGAAGGATAGGTGTTAGCTCTTCTCTAAATGTTTGATAGAATTCGCCTGTGAAGCCATCTGGTCCTGGGCTTTTGTTTGTTGGAAGATTTTTAATCACAGTTTCAATTTCAGTGCTTGTGATTGGTCTGTTCACATTTTCTATTTGTTCCTGGTTCAGTCTCGGCAGGTTGTGCATTTTTAAGAATTTGTCCATTTCTTCCAGGTTGTCCATTTTATTGGCATAGAGTTGCGTGTAGTAATCTCATAAACTTTTGTATTTCTGTAGTGTCTGTTGTTACTTCTTTTTCATTTCTAATTCTATTGATTTGAGTCTTCTCCCTTTTTTTCTTGATGAGTCTGGCCTATGGTTTATCCATTTTATCTTCTCAAAGAACCGGCTTTTAGTTTTATTGATCTTTGTTATCGTTTCCTTCTTTACTTTTTCATTTATTTCTGATCTGATCTTTATGATTTCTTTCCTTCTGCTAAATTTGGGGTTTTTTGTTCTTCTTTCTCTTATTTCTTTAGGTGCAAGTTTAGGTTGTTTATTTGAAATGTTTCCTGTTTCTTAAGGTAGGACTGTATTGCTATAAACTTCCCTCTTAGGACTGCTTTTGCTGCATCCCATAGGTTTTGGGTCATTGTGTCTCCATTGTCATTTGTTTCTAGGTATTGTGTGATTTTGTCTTTGATTTTTTTCAGTGATCACTTCGTTATTAAGTAGTGTATTGTTTAGCCTCCATGTGTTTGTAATTTTTACAGATCTTTTCCTGTAATTGATATCTAGTCTCATAGCGTTGTGGTCGGAAAAGATACTTGATACAATTTCAATTTTCTTAAATTTCCCAAGGCTGGATTTATGACCCAAGGTATGATCTATCCTGCAGAATGTTCCATGAGCACTTGAGAAAAATGTGTATTCTGTTGCTTTGGGATGGAATGTCCTATAAATATCAATTAAGTCCATCTTGTTTAATGTATCATTTAAAGCTTGTGTTTCCTTATTTATTTTCATTTTGGATGATCTGTCCATTGGTGAAAGTGGGGTGTTAAAGTTCCCGACTATGATTGTGTTACTGTCGATTTCCCCTTTTATGGCTGTTAGTATTTGCCTTATGTATTGATGTGCTCCTATGTTGGGTGCATAAATGTTTACAATTGTTATATCTTCTTCATGGATCGATCCCTTGCTCATTATGTAGTGTCCTTCTCTGTCTCTTGTAATAGTCCTTATTTTAAAGTCTGTTTTGGCTAATATGAGAATTGCTACTCCAGCTTTCTTCTGATTTCCATTTGCATGGAATATCTTTTTCCATCCCCTCCCATTCAGTCTGTATGTGTCCCTAGGTTTGAAGTGGGTCTCTTGTAGACAGCATATATATGGGTCTTGTTTTTGTATCCATTCAGCCAGTCTGTGTCGTTTGGTGGGAGCATTTAATCCATTTACATTTAAGGTAATTATCAATTTGTATGTTCCTATTACCATTTACTTAATTGTTTCGGGTTTGTTCTTATAGGTCTTTTCCTTCTCTTGTGTTTCTTGCCTAGGGAAGTTTCTTTAGCATTTGTTGTAAAGCTGGTTTGGTGGTGCTGAACTCTCAGCTTTTGCTTGTCTGTAAAGGTTTTAATTTCTCCATCAAATCTGAATGAGATCCTTGCTGGGTAGAATCATCTTGGTTGTAGGTTTTTCTCCTTCATCACTTTAAATATGTCCTGCCACTCCCTTCTGGCTTGCAGAGTTTCTGCTGAAAGATCAGCTGTTAACCTTATGGGGATTCCCTTGTGTGTTATTTGTTGTTTTTCCCTTGCTGCTTTTAATATGTTTCTTTGTATTTAATTTTTGATAGTTTGATTAATATGTGTCTTGGCGTGTTTTTCCTTGAATTTATCCTTTATGGGACTTTCTGTGCTTCCTGGACTTGATTAACTATTTCCTTTCCCATATGAGGGAAGTTTTCCACTATAATCTCTTCAAATATTTTCTCAGTCCCTTTCTTTTTCTCTTCTTCTTCTGGGACCCCTATAATTTGAATGTTGGTGTGTTTAATGTTGTCCCAGAGGTCTCTTGAGACTGTCCTCAGTTCTTTTCATTCTTTTTTCTTTATTCTGCTCTGCAGTAGTTATTTCCACTAATTTATCTTCCAGGTCACTTATCCGTTCTACCTCAGTTATTCTGCTGTTGATCCCATCTAGAGTATTTTTCATTTCATTTATTGTGTTGTTCATCGTTGCTTGCTTCCTCTTTAGTTTTTCTAGATCCTTGTTAAATATTTCTTGCATTTTGTCTATTCTATTTCTAAGATTTTGGATCATCTTTACTATCATTATTCTGAATTCTTTTTCAGGTAGACTGCCTATTTCCTCTTCATTTATTAGGTCTGGTGGGTTTTTGTCTTGCTCCTTCATCTGCTGTGTGGTTTTTTGTCTTTTCATTTTGCTTATCTTTCTGTGTTTGGCTTCTCCTTTTTGCAGGCTTCAGGTTTGTAGTTCCCGTTGTTTTTGGTGTCTGTCCCCAGTGGCTAAGGTTGGTTCAGTGGGTTGAGTTGGTTTCCTCGTTGAGGGGACTAGTGCCTGTGTTCTGGTGGATGAGGTTAGATCTTGTCATTTTGGTGGGCAGGTCCACGTCTGGTGGTGTGTTTTGGTGTGTCTGTAGCCTTACTATGATTTTAGGCAGCCTCTCTGCTAATGGATGGGGCTGTGTTCCTGTCTTGCTAGTTGTTTGGCATAAGGTGTCCAGCACTGTAGCTTGCTGGTCTTTGAGTGAAGCTGGGTCTTGGTGTTGACATGGAGATCTCTGGGATATTTTCACCATTTGATATTACATGGAGCTGGGAGGTCTCTTGTGGACCAGTGTCCTGAAGTTGGTTCTCCCACCTCAGAGGCACAGCCCTGATGCCTGGCTGGAGCACCAAGAGTCTTTAATCCACATGGCTCGGAATAAAAGGGCGAAGAAAAAGAAAGAAAGAGAGAGAGGGAGGGAGGGAGGGGCTAAAATAAAGTAGGATAAAATAAAATAAAGTTATTTACAAAAATAAATAATTATTAAGAAGAAAAATTTTAAGAAGTAAAAAAAAAAGGGGGACAGTCAGAACCTTAGGACAAATGGTGAAAGCAAAGCTATACAGACAAAATCTCACACAGAAGCATACATATACACACTCACAAAAAGAGAAAAAGAAAAAAAATAATACATCTTGCTCCCAAAGTCCACCTCCTCAATTTGGGATGATTCGTTGTTATTCAGGTATTCCACAGATGCAGGGTACGTCAAGTTGATTGTGGAGCTTTAATCCGCTGCTTCTGAGGCTGCTGGGAGAGATTTCCCTTTCTCTTCTTTGTTCGCACAGCTCCAGGGGTTCAGCTTTGGACTTGGCCCCGCCTCTGCGCGTAGGTTACCTGAGTGCATCTGCTCTTCACTCAGACAGGACAGGGTTAAAGGGACCGCTGATTCGGGGGCTCTGGCGCACTCAGTCCGGGGTGAGGGAGGGGTACAGATGCGGGGTAAGCCTGCGGCGGCAGAGGCCAGTGTGACGTTGCACCAGCCTGAGGCACGCCATGCGTTCTCCCGGGGAAGTTGTCCCTGGATCCCAGGACCCTGGCAGTGGAGGGCTGCACAGGCTCCCAGGAGGGGCGGTGTGGATAGTGACCTGTGGTCGCACACAGGCTTCTTCGTGGCTGCAGCAGAGGCGTTAACATCTTATGCCCGTCTCTGGGATCTGCGCTGATAGCAGCTGCTCGCGCCCATCTCTGGAGCTCCTTTAAGCGGCGCGCTTAATCCCCTCTCCTTGCGCACCAGGAAACAGAGGCAAGAGAAAGTCTCTTGTCTCTTTGGCAGCTCCAGACTTCTCCCTCCAGGCTGGCCGTGGTGCACTAACCCCTTCAGGCTGTGTTCACACAGCCAACCCCAGTCCTCTCCCTGCGATCCGACCGACCGAAGTCTGAGCCTGTTCCCAGCCCCCACCCGTCCCAGCAGGTGAGCAGACAAGCCTCATGGGCTGGTGAGTGCCGGTGCGCCCCTATCCTCTGTGCAGGAATCTCTTCGCTTTGCCCTCTGCACCCCTGTTGCTGCGCTCTCCTCCGTGGCTCTGAAGCTTTCCCCTCTGCCACCTGCAGTCTCTGTCCATGAAGGGGCTCCTAGTGTGTGGGAACGTTTCCTCCTTCACAGCTCCCTCCCACTGGTGCAGGTCCCATCCCTATTCTTTTTTCCCTGTTTATTTATTCTTTTGCCCTACCCAGGTACGTGGGGAGTTTCTTGCCTTTTGGGAGGTCTGAGGTCTTCTGCCAGCGTTCGGTAGGTGTTCTATAGGAGCAGTTCCACGTGTAGATGTATTTCTGATGTATCTGTGGGGAGGAAGGTGATCTCCGCGTCTTACTCTTCTGCCATCTTCTCCGATAGTGTGCATTCTTATGTTCTTATTCTCAAAGGAAAAGCTGTCAAAAATTTGTTGAGCATGTCTTTTGAAGATTTTTGGTGGAAAGTATCAAATTATGGAAGTTTCTATTCTTAGTTTACTAAAAGATTTTTATCATGCATGGATAATGGATTTTATCAAATACCTTTTCTGCCTCTAATGAGATTATATAGTTATGCTGTTCTTTATGTTAAATTTGTAATATATTGAATTACATTGATTTTTCAATTGTTAAACCAATTTTCATTCCAGAAACAAACCTGTCTTGCTGGGATTCAGTATGCCATTATTTTATTTTGAGTTTCTCATGCGTAAGATTATTTCGTTTCCCTTTCTCCAAATGTCCGTTGTCAAGTTGGTACCAAGATTATGCTAGGCTCAGAAAACAAGTGGAGAGTTGTTTGGTATTTTTCCCTATTCTCTGAAAGAGTTTTTATAAGATTGAGGTTATTTCCTCCATAAATGTTTAGTAGAGATCTTTGATGAGACATTTGAGTTATTTTTGGTTTGTTTTTTAATTTAAATTTTTACATTTTTATACAGTTTTTAAAGGTTACACTCCATTTACAGTTACTACAAAATATTGGCTATATTCCCCATGTTGTACAATACATTCTTGTAGTCTGTTCAACACCTAATAGTTTGTACCTCCCACTCTCCCACCCCTATAACCAGTGGTTGGTTGCCAGTAAGGGGGGGCAATTGAGTTATATTTATTATTAATTTTGTTGTTCAAATCTTGTTATTTTGAATGTCTACTAGACATTGTATTTACAGAGGTCTTTGTAGATAAAAACTTATAGCTTGGGGTGATGGTAGTTTCTTCCAGAGAGGATTTATGTTGCTTCTTCTGGGAAAAGATGCCCCAATGTTGGGTTTACTTCCTTGGACTTCTGTCCCTCCCCTAATCCTGGACTTGTGATTTTTGTAATTCTTTTGTAACTCCTCAGTCTTCAAGTAGCTTTTCCATCTGTTCAGTAGGATGATTGGATCAAATTACCTAGGTAATCAGAGCAGAAGTCACCCCTGTTTTGGGGGGTTCTAAATAAATATTTTATCTCTTGCTCTCCTGTCTCATGTCTCCTAAAGTACTAGAATATAGGGGCTATGCATTCTATAGTCCAAATATGTCGTAGTGTCTCATTTTTTGTTTTATTTTTCCTACAACTCTTGTACTTTACTGGGTGATTTTATTTGAAGACTTGTGTGTTATTTCTCTCATTTCTCTTCCAACATTTATAGTAAAGCCAAGTTGTTTCTGTTTAAATAAGTTTCTAACCTTTGCTGACCTCAAAACTTATGTTGCAAACTTACGTTTTCATGAAGAGAACTAAAGCTGAACAATATTAGGGAATTTGGACTTAAGAGTGGCCTATTATTTTTTCTTAAGCAAACTAAAATGTGGTGCTTACAATGTGTTTTAAACATAAACTCTTACTTTACAGAACGCTTTGGATAAACAAGAAGAATTGACACCTCTTGGAGTCCACTTAGCGCGATTACCAGTTGAGCCACACATTGGAAAAATGATTCTTTTTGGAGCTCTGTTCTGTTGCCTCGACCCGGTGCTCACCATTGCTGCTAGTCTTAGCTTCAAAGATCCCTTTGTGATTCCATTGGTAAGAAAGATACAAGTAAAAGGCCAGGTATTTTTAGATACACAGGATAGTTGTTTGCTTAGATAGATTTTTCATTGGCTTTTTATTAGAATGCCATTCTCTGTTATATACCATCAGAGCAATTTAAGTTGCCTTCATTTGTTTTAAGGGAAAAGAAAAGGTCGCAGATGCAAGAAGAAAGGAATTGGCAAAGGATACTAAAAGTGATCACCTGACAGTTGTGAACGCATTTGAGGTAAAAGGAATATATTTAAAATTTTAAACTCTGTATTATAGTTATCAGGAATAAACTGCTAAGTGAGAATGCCTAAAATTAGGTGAACATTTGAAAAAAATTGTACATCATTTTTCAGTTTTGTGATAGCTCATTACATTTACCCTTCTGGAAAAAAGTCTGTATTTGTGTTTTGATAACAATAGAACAAGTGAACAATTTATTTTAAAATTTTATTTGCTATTATTCTTTTGTATCTTTGTCTTACTGACATTTATGACAGAAGGTCCCTTTTTGTTCATTAATAAACTATACCTGTATTCAGATTTAACATTTTTGATAGAGCATGATAGTCATGTACACTATTCAGGATAGGGAGACTTTTTCTCTTATAGACAGGCTTATCCGAGGATAAACGTTTATCATACATCTTTGCAACATTTAAATGTAATTTGGTGTATAGAGACAGCAACTTTTTACTATAGTTCTAGTCTCAGTTTTGTACTACCTATTATGGGAAAGTTTATAATTTTTTTCTTTTGAGCTCATTCAGTATTTTCTTTTTTCCCATCTTTCTTCCTTCTCTAGCTTATAGCAAAGTAAAACAGTATAGTTTTGAAGTTGAAAGTATATAATAGGATTGAAATTTGTTCAGCAGAGTGCTCAGTTTGATTAATACAGTCATGTACAGAATGATGCTATTTTATGTAAAATGCACAGTATGTTACTATATAACTTGCTCTTTTTTGTGTAAAGAAAGGTCTGCAAATTCAGTTTTGGTTATCTCTTAATGACTAGGATCATGGGGAGTTTATGCTTTTTTAGTTTGTTAAGTTGGAAATTCTTTGAATTTTTTTACAAGAAAGTGACATATCAGTAGAAAGTAAAATTATTACCAAAATAAAGACAAACTGGTAAGCAGTCTTTGCTTTGGGGGACAATATCAATACTTTTCTTCATAGGGCTGGGAAGAAGCTAGACAACGTGGTTTCAGATATGAAAAAGACTATTGCTGGGAATATTTTCTGTCTTCAAACACACTGCAGGTAATGGTGAATGTTTTGAAGTGATTCTCATATCTTAGGTTAGGGGGACTTATATGTATTTTGTGTAGTCAAATCTATAGCAGAACGTTTTTGCTTAACTTTTGTGTGAGTTTGTCTTATGAAGTTAAATCATTATACAGAATCATAAGAGGCATCTTTATTAAATCAACTGCAACAAAACAAGAAAAGGTGTATAGCATAATAAACAAAAAACTAATGGCTAAGAAAAAAAATGAGTCCAGAGTTTAGCAGGAAAACACAGAGAGGCTCGATTACTGTTCCTGCACCCACACTTTAGTTGCCATTTTGATGATTCATCCTGAAAATTTTCACTAATACTCCTAAAATCTGTTTTAAAATCTCAGATAGAGCAAGTATCTTTTCTTTAACTTTTGGATAGGTATATTTATCTTCAACTGACTTAGTGTAGTGAGAAAACACTGGACAGGAGGCATTTGTGAAATAGAAGAAAGTGAACAATTAACAGGGCAGATGCACATCAGACTTCAGACTCTGCACTGAACTGGAGAAGTGATCTCAAGCCACTGGGAGTAGAAATATCCTCACCTTCCCCCATTACATGTACACTCCATCTTTGTGGCATAGATTTAACAAATCTACGGAAGTAAAAGAATCCAGAATCTAGCATATTTAGCCAAAAGTGCCCAAACATTAACAGAGTGAAAAGAAGGGTAATAACTCTGAAAGATACTACAGCCAATGGAAAAAAAGGTAATAGGTGTCTCGACATAGAAAATTTAAGAGTAATCGAATATGTATTTAGAGATATATTGTAAGAACATTTCCCTTAAGTGGGAAAAAATGAAGTACAGTATGAAAAGATGGTTGAATCCAACCAAGTGTTTTTTGAAAATATTATATCCAGTCAAGATACTAATTCAAGTATAAAGAAAAATGACAGGCATTCAAGAAAGCACTTGAGATACTGCACCCATGAGTTGATCTTGAAATATTTACTGACAATGAAATGCTGCCTATTAAGAAGTGAATCAGAAAGAATTCAGGAATGGAGAGTACATGCTAAGTCAGCTGGTGGTAGATACTGAAATTAAATATGGAAAAATGCAAAACAGTATTGGGAATTATGGAGACGGAATAAAGGTTATTGTCCTGAACAATATAAAATAATGGTGATAGAAACCAGGAGATAACCTAGAGAGTCAGTTATAAGAGAATGTAGGTGGGGAAACTAAAGTCACATAATTCATAAAAGGGATATATACTTAAATGTGACAATTTTATGTCTCATAATCTCTTACTTTAAGCTCACAAGGATCCTTTATTAAACATCTCTTATGATTATAAAAATGTAAGATTCATCTATTCAGTGTCATTTCTATTTAATTTCCTTAAATTGAACTAAAATTAATTTGAATGCTTTTATAAAAACAGCTTCTGTATTTACGTTATCCCATTGTTAGGATAGCATTTTTGTCTAATTCTTCTGTCTGTATAAGTGCATAGTAAGTGTCTGCAATATTATTTACTTAGTTAATAATATTTCTGACAGTATTGAGATTAGGGTAGTATTCTTTTGTACTTTGGTATACTACTTAAATGTTTTTTATAATGAGTCATGTATCATTTTTACCCAAAGAGTGATTTTTCTTATAAATAAACACAAGAAACAGGCCTTAAGCTTTTGTGCCAGGATGTAACAGTAGTTAACCAACATATATGGATGTTGGTTATTTTCTCTATGCTTTCCTGTTTTTTTTTTTTTTTTTTTTTTTAAATATGGGGTAGAGAGCAATTTTGAAAATTATGAGCCTTTTTGTAAACTGAAGTAATCCTTAAACATCAGTTGTTATTCCCTACAGCAGGCAAGCCTTAAGATTGGACAGTAAATATTTTTGGCTTACAATCCATACGGTTTCTGTTGCAACTGCTCACCTCTGCCATTATAATGCAAAAGCAACCAAAGATAGTGTGTAGATGAATGGGTGTTGTTTTGTTCCAATAAAACTTTATTGACAAAAACAGGTTTTTATAAATTTTGTAGTTTACCAACCCCTGCTCCAAAACATCACATTTTTGCAAAAGTGTTTCATAAAGCAGGGAAAGCTCAAAGCTAAATTTATTTATGAGTACATGCTTTATAACCCCTATAAATTTGTGTGAAAGGTATTCTAGTTCTGTTTGTTACCATTGCTCCCTAGATGCTGCATAACATGAAAGGGCAGTTTGCTGAGCATCTTCTTGGAGCTGGATTTGTAAGCAGTAGAAATCCTAAAGATCCAAAATCTAATATAAATTCAGGTAAAGCAGAAAATACAGTGTAAATAACTTGCTGCTGTTGTCAGTTGTATCAATATTTTACTTTTTTTTCTCTACCTTCCCACCCCGAATAGATAATGAGAAGATAATTAAAGCTGTCATCTGTGCTGGTTTATATCCCAAAGTTGCTAAAATCCGACTAAATTTGGGTAAAAAAAGAAAAATGTAAGCATTGAAGATTATTATGCATTATTTGTAGTTCTCTCAAACTTTCACAATCCTCTGCTGCCACAGGGCTTGTATTGTACATTTGTTCTTACTCATAATAGGGCCATATTCTTGTTACTTTTGGTCATTGACGAGAAGGCAGACTGTTTACCATGGGCATCACTTTCCCTCATAGCACATCCCTGGAGTCTGCTCCTTCACCACCCATTTTTCACAAAGAATGTTAGTGAAATATAATATCAATGTAAATGTGAGAACAGTAAGCCAGCTATACCTTGTTGAGAGTAAATTTTGTTTCAGGATTTTTATCCTGTCTTTTAAAACAAGTAATTTTCTACTTGAGCGCTTTGAATAAAATTGTGGTGATTTTACTATTTTGAGAAGTAAAGTATAACTTTAAATGTATGTACAAATAGAGTCAGCCTTAGTAGTAATTGGAGACAACAAATAAGGCATATTTTTGCCCAGTAAAAGAATTCATTCCGGTGAGGCAAAAGAGAAACTGAAAGTCACAAATGACTAGTGGTATGTGAATTGGTGCCACCCTTTTGGAAGACAGTTTAGATTAGAATTATGTATCAGCAGTCATTAAAATAGTCACTGGCCCTGTGGATTCATAAGTGAATATTTTAATTTAGTATGTTCTAAGGAAGTAATTCCAAATGTTTTTTTGACAGGTATGTTGTAAACAACATAGATGTGTAGTAGCAGTTGGGGAAATTATGATTTTATAAGACCATATTATATGGCATTTCTGTTAGGCATATAAAACATCACTATATTGACCTAAAATATTTGAACTGATGTTAGATGAAAAAGTTGGATATTCTGTAGACATGAAAAAATATAGACCTCAAAGATAGCCTAGAGTGCAGCAGTGCAGTGGTTCGCAACCTGCGTGATTTTGCCTCCCTGGGGACATTTGACAATGTGTGCAGACATCTGTGGTGGTTCTAAGTGGAGGAGTATATACTACTAGCATCGAATACACAGACGTCAGGGATGCTCTTAGGCATTCCATCACGCACAAGACGGTCCCCCACAACAGAAAATTCAATATGTCGAGAATGCTGATGTTGAGAAACCCTATTCTCTCATGGAAGATTATGGGTGACATGAATTTTAATCACTGTAGTTGGATTATCCACATTTTAAGTGATCTGAGTACTTTTTTGACATCAGTACTTTGTCAAATTCTTCTTCATATCTATCCCTAAACTTACAGGTAGCTTAACAGAGAGAGTCCTTGAAATACAAACATTTTATATATCCCTCTGCCATCCTGGGGAGGCTTTATGAAAGAAAGGTTGTTCTCTTGGGTTTATGCTTTGTTTTGGTCTAGTGCAGGGGTCAGCACATTTTGGCATACTGGCTGAGAGTTTAAGTTTTTGTTGGAACACAGCTGTGCCTGTTTGTTCACATGTTGTTTGTGCCTGCTTTCCAGCTGCACTAGCAGAGTCGAGTGTTGTGACAGAAGGTCCACAAAGCATAAAATATTTTCTCTCTGGTCCTGTATAGAAAAAGTTTGCCAAACCCTACTGTTCTGGTGATGTAGGGTTGCAGGATGGCACTGGTTAAGTTGACTGTGCGGTAAGGAAAAACAGTTGCTGATTTTATTCTGAATAATGGCTCATGACTGTGATTCAGATTTTGGTAGACATATTAAGGATTCCTAGAACCATGAAAAAGATGCTCTTAAAAACAAAGAGGAAGGATTAATGGATTATCAGCTTTATTCTTTAATTACCACTGACTATATAAACTATCAGACATCTCCCTGTTGAATAATATTAATTAAAGACTCCTACAAATTGAGGTGAAATTTTTGTGACTATCGAAGGAAGGACCCGTAAAAATGGAGAGATTGAACTAGAGCTGTGTACATTTATTCCGAGTATTCCTGTTTTGAAGCGGGGGGGGAGTTCAGTGAATGTGAGACCATTTAAAGCATATTTTAGAATAGGTTTTTAAAAACCAATTTTAGCTAACTCCCTTTTAAACAGAATTCTTCATTTTTAATTTTAGATCATTTCACAGAGTTATTCTGTAAATTGACGGCTGTTTATCAGTATCATGATTTACAGTAAAATGTACAGACTATTCTCTTGGTCTGATTCACTTAGAATTATATCAGGTATTTCATTTTTTGTACTTTACTGGTATAGTATATATACTAACATAATTAGGGAATATTTTGTCATCTTTCTAATATGTTGAGTAATTATACCTATAAGAAAAGGATTTGTTGTATGATTTAGAGTATTCTTATTTAGCCAATTATTTTTCCATGTCTTATTAAAATAAAAATTTGGTAATTTATATTGCAAAAATAAATTGAACTCATCTGTGGAGTTTGTTTTCCTTCTGGGATTAGTTTGGAATCCTCCAGAGTTTTGTTTTGTTTTGTTTTGTTTTTAAATTACATTTTAACTCTTTTAAAGGGTGAAAGTTTACACAAAAACTGATGGACTAGTTGCTATTCATCCTAAATCCGTTAATGTGGAGCAAACAGAGTTTCACTACAACTGGCTTATCTATCACCTGAAGATGAGAACAAGTAGTGTAAGTGAATACATAAAATAACCATGGGTCTGAATAACAGTCTTGTTGTATTTTTTAAATTGTATAATTTTCACAATTAGAAACAAAATTTATTTTCTTTAAAAAAATTTTTTTATGACATGACTTTATACCTTCTTTAAGCAAATAACCTATACTTTTAACGTGCAGCTCTGTCACAATGTATCTTTGTATTTTAATTAATTGGGATGGTTTTTTGATTTGCACAGTTTTCTTTCAGAGCCTGCTTTCAAGACATACTGGTATTTTATGGTATATAAGAGTTTACCCTTTGCAAAGAATTTTGTTGGCCTGTCGATACACAAGTATTGGTCAGAATATTAAGTGGGAATTCTGTTAATATACAAATAAAAAGAACTTCAGCTACATTAGTGTTTTGGTTTTATCACTTAGGAAATATTTTGTTTACAGAACAGTGCTATTGATTGAATTGAAACAAAAATATAAAACTCCTTTGTTCTCTGAAGTAAGAATGGCTTGTTTAAATGGTATTTCTTCAAATTTAGTCTCTGTAATTACACTAAAAGGATAATACCTGTTTTAGAAGAAAAGCACTAATAGATTGATACTAGTGATATTATTGAATTAATTGTGGCAATAATCCTTTCAGACTCCTTAATGTATTAATTTGCCTTAATTCTCCTTATAGATATACTTGTATGACTGCACAGAAGTTTCTCCATACTGTCTCTTGTTCTTTGGAGGTGATATTTCCATTCAGAAGGATAATGATCAGGAAACTATTGCTGTAGATGAATGGATTATCTTTCAGTCTCCAGCAAGAATTGCCCATCTTGTTAAGGTGAGTAACTTTACATGATTGTCTTTGATTCTGCATACAAGTTAGTATGTGGTCTTGTGGTTTTGTTCTTCCAAGTGTTCTACATGTTGTGTTAAATATTTCTTGCTTTATTTCAACAGAGGAAATTGTGTTGAGAAATCGATTCATAGTTTTTCTGAATTGTTTTTTGAGATAGTTATAGACCAACCATTCTCAATGGCTCAGTGTGATAAAAGTTTGAATTTTGTTACTGAAGTTGGCTACTCGTAACCACACTTTAGTTAGTTGCTCATTAGATATTTCAGTCTTTTTGTATAATAGCTTATTAAATTTCTTGTACCAGCTGAAGTCACTTTTATTTATTACATTGTGGGATAGTACATCTGCCTTTGTTGAACATGTATAATTTTTCCAACTTCAGGAATTAAGAAAGGAACTAGATATCCTTCTGCAAGAGAAGATTGAAAGTCCCCATCCTGTAGACTGGAAGGACACTCAATCCAGAGACTGTGCAGTTCTCTCAGCTATTATAGACTTGCTCAAAACACAGGAAAAAGCAACTCCTAGGACCTTGCCACCACGGTTTCAGGATGGATATTACAGCTGACGGCTTTTCTGTGGTGCCCGGAAAAGCCAGTTTGATAGCCATTTTCCATCATGGTTTAAGTCAAACCCCAGGACATGAATAATTTTCATGTGTAAGGTAGAAACCTTCAGCAGGTAGTAAATAAAGACTTAATGTGCATGAGTTAACAATGTCATCTGTAGCTATTATAAATATACCATAAAAAGCAGTTACTGTGTAGTGGTCATGTCCACATTTTGAGAGTATTCCTCATATATCTTGAATGTCGTACCACTTGAGAAATTCCTTTGTTCTGTTATGAAATATTAATCTCTCTGCCCATAATGACTGAGTATAGAATCAGTAAAAATAGAATGGTTAGCCAAAAAGCAGTATCAAATAAGAATTTGAACACATCCACATTTCTTCTAATGAGACTTCTATCAGAAGTAAATTAATTTGTTGTAATAAAGCCCAGTATTTAATAAAATGTACAGTGTGTAAATCTCAGCTAGCTTTTTGGGTTGCTTTCTGCATCTCCACCTATCCCTTGGTTTATCTGATGGTTTTTTGTCTTAGAATATATTTGTACAACTTTTACATCACCCTGTGCAGAGTAATGTAGCAGTTGAGAGCATGGGTCTAGAGCCTATCTAAGCTCAAATTTTAGCTCCGTCACTTACCACGTATCTTAGGCAAATTACTTGGCTTCTCTGTTTCCTTTTCCTTATCTGTAAAATACAGGTAACAATTATGAGGATTAACTATGTTATCATATGTAAAGTGCATAGCCTAGTGTCTGGCATGTACTGTGTACTAAGTTATAGTTATTATTTGAAATTTTTTAAATAACAATCCATTAGGTTAGGCTTTTCTTCCCCATGCTCTGAGTGCTATTTTACCCTCTCAGCCAGTGGAAGCTAGTGTGACATGTACTGTATGTTTTCGGCCCTGTCAGATTTTGACAAATACTCTTGGTTGCTGTCCAACAGCCATTTTGCCCCTCCCTTCCTGCTTGCTTGTTCATGTGTCCCTTCCTCCGTGCAGCCTTGTTCCCAGGGATGTTGGACCCTCTTCCCCAGGGGTGAATTGGATTGTTCTAAGCCAATCACGCATGGTCTTTTTCTCCTTAAAAGTAACTGATGAGGCATGAATATGTGAACGTGTCCTGGCCAATGGCAGCTGAGAAGAGATCTGCAAGGGGACATCTGAGAAGATTTTCCTCACCAGTAGACTTATTAAAGAAGGGAATTCTGTGCTCCTCCTTTGGACATTATCTCGTCTGACTCTGGCACTGGGAACTGCTGCAACCCTCTTAGGATCACAGGGTTGGCTCAGCGGGCAGGTGGAAATCACCAGAGGCCTTGATAATGCTAGTGAGCTGTTGAATTGTCCAGACCCTGCAACTTCCCCGCACATGGACTTATTCTGACATAATAAACCCTTCTTTGTCCTAGCCACTTTTAGTAGGGTCTTTTGTGTAATTTGGCAGAAGGGTATTAACTGAAACACATACTATCCATTGTTGAGTGTTGTTTGCTGAGGCTTCTGTCGCTTACTTTGTGATCTAACGGTTTGACCCTATGTCTGAGAAAAGTTGTAGTACTGGAAATACTGCAAAAAGAGACGTAGGAAGAACATCCTGCTGCACCCTAAAAAGTACAGATTTTACTGCCTTCCGAAGAAGCCAAAGGAACGGAGTATCGTATGATGACTGGGATTGATTGATAATTCTATGGTGGTCTTAACAGCACTGGTTCAGGTACTGCTTCCATTTCTGGGAATGTTTGTCAGCCTGTCATTGCCTTCTAGGGATTTTGAATGTATTTGTGTGTTCTAAGTCCATTCTCTTGGCTAGTATCCCAAAAGTGGTCTGCCTCTCACTGAATTCTTGTACTGGGTCATTTTGTGGCATATTAGTTTTGCCCCTAAACTGAAGGTGATCATTAGGTCCTATTCTATAAGAACGTTTGTGCCTGTTTTTTTTTTTTTTTTTGGCTTGCTTTTACTATCCAGTTTAAATTCAGTCAGTTGGCCAAAACGGTCTTGGCAGAAAGCATTTAAAAAATCTGTAAAAACAGATTACTAGTTAATTGGCTGCATGTTCATAGACAAATATTTAATCTCCATAAATGGGGAAAATGTTCCTGCAGAACTGTTTAATAGATGAGCTATTCAGAGAGATCAAAGGAGTTATCACCTCCAATTTATGTCTTCTCTATACCAGTCAAGATGGAAATTTTGCCTGAAGGTGCTATTTATGTTTTTCTTTTGTTTACAGAATAGGGTGTTACTTAGTGAAAAATGTATTCCGGGTCTCAGAACTGTCTGTTATTTGGTAGTTTTAAAGAATAAGAAACTAAATTACGAAGAAAACTATTTGCCTCACCATTCTGAGCGATACCAAGGATAACTTAAAAAAAATGACCCTGGGGCTTCCCTGGTGACGCAGTGGTTGAGAGCCCGCCCGCCGATGCAGGGGACGCGGGTTCGTGCCCCGGCCCGGGAAGATCCCACGTGCCGCGGAGCGGCTGGGCCCGTGAGCCATGGCCGCTGAGACTGCGCGTCTGGAGCCTGCACTCCGCAATGCGAGAGGCCACAACAGTGAGAGGCCCGCGTACCGCAAACAAACAAACAAAATAGCCCTGAAACAGAAGCTTACAGAAAAAAAGAAATCACTGGATAATCTTTACAAAGTGTCTTCGAAAAGTGAGTCCATGCGACACCTTCCTAATTCATTAACTTGGGCAAAAGCTCTTGCAAGTGATTTTCACTTCTTCATTTTTAAAGCAAGATCTACCCTACAAGTTAGAAATCACAGAAGCGCTATAATAGGAAGAATTTATTTTAGTACTCCATTACCCAAAGCAAATGGTAATTTTCCTTCCCCTCTTTTAGCTCTGAGTTTGTGTATATTTTTAAGTAACTGTGATCATGTAGTATAATCATATATTTATAATATGCTAATTGTTTTTACATGGAATTTTTATTCTGATTTTTAAAATACATATTCATTACACAGTATCTGGAAGTGCAACATATAAAAAAAAAGTTAGCACTGTTACAAACTTTTTTAATAAGCTTTAAGATATTATTTTATATAAAGTTACCCAAGTATAATTCTGTGTATTTTGTCAAATGTATAAAGTCATGTAATTGCTATGACCACAATCTTGATATAGAACATTCCCGTCACCTAAGAATCTCCCTTTTTCCCCTTGCAGTTAATCCCCTGCTTCCACTGGTAATCATTTGGTCACTAGTTTTGCCTTTTCTAGAATTTCAAATAAATGGATCCATATGTTGTCTTTTGTGTCCAGCTTCTTTCACTTAACATAATGCTTTTGAGACATTTATGTTGCTGTGTATATCAGAAGTTAGTTCCTTTTAAAATTATTTATCTTTGCATTGTATGGTTGTACCACAGCTCGTTTATTCATTCACCTGTTGGACATTTTTTTTTTGCTATTATAAATAAAGCTGCTATGAATATGTGTATACAGGTCTTTGTGTAGATAGATGTCTTCATTTCTCTTGGGTAAATAAATACCTGTGATTAGGATTGTTGTGTCATATAAGAAATTGCCAACGTGACTTACAGAGTGTGTATACCATGTTTTACACACCCACCCTCCATATAGTATGGTTCCAGGTGTTACAAATTCTCACCAGGACTTGGGTATTTTTAGTTATTTGTTGTTTTGTTTAATTTTTGCCTTTAATGGATGTGGAGTCTCATAGTTTGTTGTGGTTTTGTTTTTTATTTCTATTGAATGTAATAATCAGTGATGAGCATATTTCATGTGCTTACTTGCCATTTTCCTTGGTTGTCTTATATACTTATATGTGTGTTTTGATTTTCCACCTCATATGTTAAGTAATTGGGGCTTTAGGGATATATCTGATTAAAAAGAGAAAGGATTATTCTTTATGAATTTTAGAGCTGCAGAAAATTTTAAGTTCATTGACCTTTAAAATGGCAAAATGTGCCACTCTTCAATTGGCTAGTACAGTGGCAAGTAAGCCACGGTTACCAAGTGCCAGAAGAGAAAAGCACCGGTTTTAGGGGTCCATGATGTCAGGAGGTTGCACATCCACCGTGAGATGATGAATAGGGCATAATACAAAACATTTCTGGTGTGGGTAAAGGCATGGGAGCGAAGGAAGACGGCTGATGTGGAAGCTCTGCAGAGCCAACCTTTAAGGTTGCTCGGAGTTTTGGTAGTTTGTGATTTGCAGTGAATTGGCCCATTTTATCTAAGTTGTTAAATTTATGTCGAGTTGCTTGAATATCCTCTTAACCCCTTTGTGTCTCTGGAATCGGTAACAATATGTGCTCTTTCATTCTTGACATTGACAGTCTTTTTTGGTCAGTCTTGCTAAAAAAAGGTGTATGAATTGTATTCGTCTTTTCAAAGAACTAGCTATTTGTTTCATTGATTTTCTCTGTATTTAAGTGTTTTAGTGCCATAAATTCCTTTCTAAGAACTGCTTGAGCTGTCAACTACATGTTTTGATGTATTCTCATGGCATTCAGTCAGTGTGTTTTTTATTTCTTTATATATTTACCTCTTTGATCCACAAATTGTTTGAGCGTGCTGTTTAATTTCCAAGTGTTCGAAGATTTTCCTGTGGTGTTTCTGTTAATTTTTAGTTTGATTCTTTTATGCTGGTTGGAAAACTTACTTTGTATGATTTGTTCTTTTAAATTTGTCAGTTTATGACCCGGAATGTGATCTGTCTTGGTGAATATTACATATCTACATGGAAAGAAAGTATAATCTTCTGTTGTTGGGTGGAGTGTTCGCTAAATAAATGTTAGGTCCCACTCCTTGGTGGTGTTCTGTTCTACAGCTTTAACCACTATATTATGGATTTGTCTGTTTTTTCCCTTCAGTTCTGTTTTTGCTTCCCGTATTTTGAAGCTCTGTTATTTGGTACATACACATTTAGGGTTGTTATGTCTTCCTCACAGATTGACCCTTTTATTGTGATGTAGTATTCTTTGTTCCTGGCAATCTTCTTTGCTCTGAAGTCCACTTTATCTGTTCTAGTGTAGCCCCTCCAGCTTTCTTTTGATTGGCATTTGCTTGATATTATTTTTCCATTCATTTACTCTACACTTACCTATATAATTACGTTTTAAATGTGTTTCCAAACATATAGTTAGGTCACTTTTAAAAACTACTCTGGGGTTTCCCTGGTGGTGCAGTGGTTAAGAATCCACCTGCCAATGCAGGGGACACAGGTTCGAGCCCTGGTCCCCAGGAAGATCCCACAGGCCACGGAGCAACTAAGCCCGTGCATCACAGCTACTGAGCCTGTGCTCTAGAGCCTGTGAACCACAACTACTGAACCCGCATGCCACAGCTGCTGAAGCCTGCGTGCTTGTTTATCAGTATATCTCTAAGTTTTGGGGTTTTTTTGCTTGCTCTATGGATTACAGTATACATGTATAGCTTATCATAGTGAACAAGTAGCAACATTTTGCCACTTCAAGTAAAATAGATGTAAGACATCACCACTGAAGCCTGTGTGCCTACAGCCCGTGCTCCATAACAAGAGAAGGCACTGCAGGGAGAAGCCCCCTCGCCGCAACTAGAGAAAGCCCCCGTGCGGCAGTGAAGACCCCATGCAGCCAAAAGTAAATAAATACAATAAATTTATTTTTTTAAAAGAGACACCACCATTTAGTTTTCCCAGATAATTCCTTTACATACGTTGAGAACCAACCGTATCAGACAATGTAATATAGCTTTCAGCCCACTAACTTTTAAAACCTTAAGGATAGTCTAAAATATTTACCCAAATGTTTACCTGTTCAGTTGTTCCTTTGTTCCTGATGTTTCAAGTTTACTTCTGCCACTTCCTTTGTTAGAGGAACTTCTTAATTACTGGACTGTATATTTTTAGAGCAGTTTTAGGTTTACAGGAAAACTCAGCATAAGGTACAGAATTCCCTTATCACCTTTACTCTCTCCTAGTTTCCCCTATTGTTAACATCTTGGTACGCTTGTTCAAGGGATGAGCCAATAGTAGTACATTATTAACTAAAACCCATAGTTTTAGTTAGCTTAACATTAGCTTAGTTTAGTTAGCTTAACATTAGCTTCTTTGTGTTGTGTATTTTGATCAATGTATTGATACATAATGACCGGCATGCACCCTAACTTAACCATGCAGAATACTTGCACTGCCCTGAAGAAACTCCTCTGTGCTCCACCTATTCCTCTTTTCCTCTCCCTGAACCCCTGGCAGCCACTGATCTTTTTACTGTCTCCATAGTTTTGCCTTTTCCATAATGTTATATAGTTGGAGTCATACAGTGTATATAGCCTTTTTACATTGGCAACTTTTTCTTAGTAATACGCATTTAAGATCCCTTCGTGTTTTTTCACGGATAGCTCATTTCGCATATTGCTGGTGAATATTCGATTGTCTGGATGTATCAAGTTTATCCATTCATCTACTGAAGATTATCTTGGTTGCTTCCAACTTTGGCCATGAAGAATAAACCTGATATAAAAACTTGTGTGTAGACACTCGTGTGGACATAGTTTTAAACGCATTTAGGTAAATATCAAGGAGTGTGATTGCTGCATCATACGGTAAGTGTTTAGTTTTCTAAGAAACTGCCGGACTCTTCCCAGTGGTCTCTGCATTCCCGCCAGCAGTCAGTGCAAATTCCTCTTGCTCTGTGTCCTCACCAGTGTTTGGTGTCGTCAGGGTTTGGGATTTTACAGTCATTCTAATAGGTGTGTAGTGGTGTCTCATTGTAATTTTTCAGTTCCCTAATGATGTTTCATCTTGAGCATCTTCTCATACGCTTATTTTCCATCTCTGTATCTTTGGTGAGTTTTCTAGATTTTTGCCCATTTTTTAATGGTGTGTTTTGTTTTCTAATTATTGAGTTTTAAGAGTTCTTTGTATATTTTGGATGCCAATCCTTTATCAGGTATATTTTGCAAGATTTCCTCCAACTCTGTGGATTATCTTTTCATTCTCCTTTTAATGAAGTTCAGCTTCTCAGTTTTTCCTTTCACTGATCATGTCTTTGATGTTATATTTTAAAAGTCGTCTCCAAACCCAAGATTATCTGTATTTTCGCCTGTATTCTAGGAGTTTTATAGTTTTGCATCTTAAATTTAGGTCAGAGTTTCCATATAAATGGATATTCCTTAATTTTTGTTATTGATTTCCAACTTAATCATGTAGTCAAGAGACCTCACTCTGTATAACTTCAATCCTTTAAAATTTGTTGAAACTTGTTTTACGACCCAGGAAGTAGTCAAAAGTAAATATTCTATGTATGCTTGAAAAGAATGTATATGCTGAAATTGCAGCATGTCCTATATAAGCCTATTATGTTATTCTTGTCCAAAGCTTCTACACCTTCATTGATTTTTTTAAAATTTTTCCTATGAAATGAGAGAGGTGTGTTAAAGTCTCATTCTGTGACTTTTGGTGTAATTCTTAACATTTCTGCTCATTTTTGTCTTACTATTATTGAGACCGTATTGTTGGAAGAATATATATGTAGAATTGTATCTTGCTGGTGAAATGAAACTTGCATCATTATGTAGGCTCTATCCCTAGTCATACCCTTTATCTTACAGACTTGTTTTATCTAATACTGACATAGCTACAGGTACTGAATGTTGTGGTATTTTGCTCAGATCCTCCATCAGCACTGATGATCTTCCCTTAGCTGCTGGAAGTGCTACCAGATGACAGCCTTCACTCACCAGCCCTCTGCAGGAATTGTCCTCGCCTCACCCAAGGCCACAGCCTGCATCCTATGACTGGTCAGAGCAAGGTTAGAAAGACCTAGTCTCCTTGCCAAAGCTCTCTCTCTTTCCCCTCGCTCTCCTTTGAGACTCCAGTTAAATCCTGCACTTTCCGTCTCTCTCCTCTTCATGCTTCCTTGTAGGTTTCTTCTAGCCTCTCTTTCAGTTCACCAGAATCTTTTAACTATCAAATCTGATGTTAAATCCAGTTCCATAATTTCTAGTTGTTTTTTCTTTGTCACTTCTTGTGGTTGTTTGTTCTGTATTGCTTTTTGAAGTTTGGCTTTATCTCCATAAACGTAGCAATTGTATTTTACTAATGATTTTACTGTCTAGAGTCCCTGTGAATGTATCAGTTTTTTTGTTTTGTTTTTGTTTTTCCTGTATCCAGATGCTGTCTCGCAGAGGTTTTTTTTGTCTGTTTTGTTTTTTGCTGATCCTTTCATTTGAGAATTCGTTTTTTGGAAATAATTGAGAACTAAGATGATGATAGCTTTCTCCAGAGCAGGTTTTATTTCCTCCTGTCAGGACCTTGGTATGCTAGAAGCCTGAAGAGTAAAGCTCGAGGTCCTTGAGGTTTACGTCCTCACTCCAGAGGAAGCCCTTTGGAGACCGAACCCACAATGGAGATTATGGTAGGCACTAAACTCTGACCTGTGTTATTTAGTACTGCAAGTCTACCAAACAAACAGCTGCCTCTCTGCTGCTTTCCAGAGTCCAAGGAAAATGCAGCAGTAATTTGGGATAGAGCAGGGCCCAAAGACCATAGAGGAGGATGCATCCTGCTACTTCCAAAGATGATATCCCCCACCTCTCCCCTCTTTCGTCACTACCCTGAGCGAAAATCCAACAGAGATGCCTTGGATTTATGTATCCTATCACATAGCTGTATTTTAGCTGCAAAGAATGCTGGAAAACTAGCATTTTAAGGTTTTTAGAGGCTGTTGTAGACAGAATTCTAAGATGATCCCCATGACCTCTGCTTCCTTGGTGTTGCAGCTACCATTAGATTACACTGCATGGCGAAGGAATCTTACAGATCTAATTAAGGTCCCAAATCAGTTGACTTTGAATTCATAAGGGAAATTATTCTATGGGTCTAATATAATTTTATGAGTTCTTTAAAGGCAGAGTTTTCTCCAACTGGTAGCATAAGATGTGATGTAATGAGAGATTCCAAGTGTGAGAAGGACTGAATACGCCACTGCTGCCTTGAAGATGGAAGGAGCCACGTGGCAAGGAATTCCAGTTCCTGGAAGCTGTGAGCACCCTCCAATCTCCCCCTCCTCCAGCAGCCAGCAAGGAAACAGGGGCCTCAGTCCTACAATCACAAGGAATGGAACTCTGCAAATAACAGGTATGAGCTGGAAAGCAGTTAAGCCAACACTATGATTTCAGCCTTTTGAGACTCTTAAGCAGAGAACCCAGCCAAGCCATCCTAGACTTCTGGCTACAGAACTGTGAAACCATACAGGAATGCTTTAAGCCACTACGTTTGTGGAAATTTTATTCAGGAAAAGAAAATAACACGGAGTCATTCTTTGTCTTCCACCAAGATTCACAAGGTGGTGAAATGTCCCAAGCACAAAGGTTCAGATACTGAGTGGCCAAAATGAATGATAAGGTGTATACTCCAAGGGTCAGCAGCAGTTAGGAAGCTATGAACTATTTGAGATAAGCTGTTCCGTCATGCAGTTTTGTGGAAACTATAAGAAGAAACAGGATGGCTCAGTTCTTAAAAATGCCCCAGCCTTCTAGGGCAGCTAAGGCCCATATGTACCCAAAAAAGAAAGATCAGACACCTTCAATGTTAGCTGCAGATACCTTTTGAGTAGAACTCTGATTTGGCCCAAAATTCAGCAAACTATGTACTTAAATGAACACATCCTACAGTAAATTAAATCACATCAGCACAAAAGAACAAGTATATACAAAATCTTTATAAACTCATATTTTGCCAGAAGTGTACAAGCAGTCTCAATTCATTGGGACAAAAATGAATATTTTTGTTCTCCACAGGTCACTGGATGAAGTCATTGTACAATTCAGAAAAGCTACTAAGTTTGAAAGACAATACTGTGTCATGTTCACCGTTGAATTGAAACATTGTGAATGAGTTAATACCTGCCATAAAACAACACTTTATCTATTAACAGTATTAACCTGCTTGCTAAACAAACAGGCTCTGATTTATAAGATGCACATATTTCCAAAATCGTTCACCATCTCTACTGATAAATTAATTCACAGGATTCATATAGTTGCTTTTTAGTGTCAATAGCGTGTTAGCAAAAATAAGATGAAATGGTGTCTTTGCAAGCAACACATTTACCTTCCTTCCTAAATGAAAACATTCCATTAGATTAGATTTTAATTTGTTAGCTTCTCCTCCAGAAATTCTGTGACATCAAAGAGGAGACAGATTTCTTGTTTTACCAAACCCGAGACCTTGCTTGCTGGATCCACTGCTATTCTCCATTGACAGACTGGCCCAGAACTCAAGGAGCTCGGGGCCTGGCATGTCTTTATACCCAGAAATGTGTGCACTGATGAAGGAGAGCAATCCACAGGCGAGGCAGCCACAGGTGCCCCCTGCAGGCTCACTGCTGCAGTGACAGGACACAGAGCATGTGAGCTGAGCACACTTACCTCCCGCACTGGGCTTCTGCATAGTTACTCACAACTGAGTAACTGGTTGGCAGTCAGTAGCTGGGGACATGTCACACATGGATCTGAGTCCTTGAATGATGTACCCTCTGCCAGGTTTTACCCCTCTATGAAAGAGAATGGAGTAGAGAGGGAACGTAGCTGCCAGAAAAAAAAAAATCACTCTTCCCCACCGTCCAATTCCCTCTTTATGAAACATACTGCTACAATGACTTTTCTCTCTCCTTGCACTAGTGGAAGAAATAAAGTTCTACAGACACCCGCAGTTAAGAGAGGCTTCAAATCCAGCAAGCAAGGCCTTTAGTGCAAATAAAATGAGTTCCCATGAAGGTCAAAATGTTATGTTGCAATTAGGTACACCATGTTGCCTTCTTGATAACCTTTTAAGGTCCAATTTTATCTTCCTTGAGATTGTTAAAATGTGTTTCAGCCAATTTCCTTTTGGAAAGGGGAGGAGAAACGGTCAAAAACCTTACATGATTGAAGGCAAAGCAGCCTCACGTCAGTTTATCATCTCATATAGGTCTGTTTTTAAAAAGTATGACCCCTGTCCTATATTCAGGATTTTCTCATATATATGAACCATCTAAATTCTATGTTGTTAGAGTAGCTTACGTTTTATTAGAATATACTTATCAAAGACCGAAGTTGGGTGAGATGGATTTTTTTTTTTTAATCTTTAAAGTAAGGCTCCTTACTTCCCTTCTAATGAGGAAAGAGGTGGAAAAAATTCAAGTGTCAATTTCCCTTTCCTGGGAAGAGGTTTAGAAAAACTGAGCTCACCTTCAGAACTCTACCAGTTCCTTTTGAAATCGAGAAAGCATTAGCATCAGATCTAAAATATAAGAGGCAGGAGCAATATTTACAAAACTGGGTATTCCTTAAAGACATAAAACCTTGCTAACACTGGAAGAACCATACGAAGGAGATGTTTAAAGAGGGATAGTATACATTCTTGGTTAAGTGAGGATAGAGAAAACCAGGATACAGCATCTTACATATATATATATTTTTTATGCCAGAACATGATACAACTAGGAGTAGCTGAGGCTGCCTGATCCCTGAAGTGGACTGCTCAGCTATTCTGTTTACCTAAAGAGGTTTGCAAAAGGATTGCTGTGCACAGACTGAGCTTTGTGGACTAACTATCCAGTAGCTGTTCTTCCGAGAGAACAGAACCACCTGGCAAGCTTAAAGGCAAGTGTTTCCTTTCTTTTAATTAAATAGGCTGTGTTAAAATTAACATCAAAACCGGCCTTGAACCAGCCAGCCCACCATGATGTAGTGCAAATCTCCCAGTGACAAAATACCATCAGAGAGGCTACACGTTGGTCTCCAGTCCCAGCAAACGTCCCATTCTCTCCACATTCTTATCAATTGTAGCTTGACATGTTATCTCCTTGGCACATTCCATAGGAAACCAGCCCCTTTCTCCATCTCGCAGTCTCTCCCCTTCATACCAGCCTGCAAAGAAGAGCAGAGTCGTCATGGGGCACCAGGCATTTGGATGAATCTTGAGCGTTCAGCTCCGAGGGAGGACCCTGCCCCGGGTTGGGTACCACGGATGACGCAAGGTGAGAGAGAGGTGGGACAGGGGGCAAGGTTTCAAGAGGGAATCAATGGCATATCGTGGTGAGAGGCAGAACATGATCAGAGGCCCTTTAGTGAGGTGTCTAGGAGAGTACTGAGCTTGGGCCGAGCTGCAGAAAGGGATGATGTTTTGGGTAGCAAGAACATGACTTTTATTTTTTTACTTTATTTTTATTCAAGTATAGTTGATTTACAGTGTTCTGTTAGTTTCAGGGGTACAGCAAAGCGTTTCAGTTATACATATATATGTATATCTTTTTCAGATTCTTTTCCCTTACAGGTTTTTACAAAATATTGAGTATAATTCCCTATGCTATACAGTAGGTCTTCGTTGGTTATCTATTTTATATATGGTAGTGTGTATATGTTAATAATCCCAAACTCCTAATTTATCCCTCCTGCCCCCAACCCTTCCCCTGTGGTAACCGTAAATTTGTTTTCTATGTCTTTGGGTCTGTTTCTGTTTTGTATACAAGTTCATTTGTATCTTTTTTTTAGATTCCAAATGTAAGTGAAATCATATATTTCTCTTTCTCTGTCTGGCTTATACTTCACTTAGTCTGAGAATCTTGAGCTACAGCCATGTTGCTGTAAATGGCATTATTTCATTCATTTTTATGGCTGAGTAATATTCCATTGTATACATGGACCACATCTTCTTTATCCACCTTGTCACTGGACATTTAGGTTGCTTCCATGTCTTGGCTATTGTAAATAGTGCTGCACTGAACACTGGGGTGCATGTCTCTCTTTGAATTATGGTTTTCTCCGGATATATGCCCAGGAGTGGGATTGCTGGGTCGTATGGTAGCTCTATTTTTAGTTTTTTAAGGAACCTCCATACTGTTCTCCATAGTGGCTGCACCAATTTATATTCCCACCAGCGGTGTAGGAGGAGATGCCTTTTCTCCACACCCTCTCCAGCATTTATTTGTAGACTTTTTAATGATGCCCATTCTCATCGGGGTGAGGTGACCTCACTGAAGTTTTGATTTGCATTTCTCTAATAATTAGTGATGTTGAGTATCTTTTCATGTGCTTTTTGGCCAGCTGTATGTTTTCTTTGGAGAAATGTCTATTTAGATATTCTGCCCATTTTTTGATTGGGTTGTTTGTACTTTTGATACTGAGCTGTAAGAGCTGTTTGTATATTTCAGAGATTAATCCCTTGTCAGTTGCATCATTTGCAAATAACTTCTCCCATTCCATAGGCTGTCTTTTCATTTTGTTTATGGTTTCCTTTGCTATGCAAAAACTTTTAAGTTTAATTAGGTCCCATTTGTTTATTTTTGTTCTTCCATTATTCTAGGAAAGAGATCCAAAAAGATATTACTACTACTTATGTCACAGTGTTCTGCCTGTGTTTTCCTCTAGTAGTTTTTATCATATCTGGTCTTACATTTAGGTCTTTAATCCATTTTGACTTTCTTTTTGTGTGTGGTGTTAGAGAATGTTGTAATTTCATTCTTTTGCATGTAGCTGTCCAGTTTTCCCAGCACCACTTATTGAAGAGACTGTCTTTTCTCCATTGTGTATTCTCGCTTCCGTTGTTGTAGATTAAGTGGTCATAGGTGCATGGGTTTATTTCTGTGCTTTCTAACCTGTTACATTGATCTATGTGCTGTTTTTGTGCCAGTACCATACTGTTTTGATTACTGTAGCTTTACAGTATAGTCTGAAGTCAGGAAGCCTGCTTTCTCCAGCTCTGTTTTTCTTTGGCTATGCATCGTCTTCTGTGTTTCCACACAAACTGTAAAATTTTTTGTCCTAGTTCTGTGAAAAATGCCATTGGTAATATGATGGAGATTGTGTTGAATCTATACTTGATCTTAGCCAGAAGGTGGAGAAGCGATGTGTTGAATCTATAGATTGCCTTGGGTCGTAGAGTCATTTTGACAACATTGATTCTTCCAATCCAAGAACATGGTATATCTTTCCATCTGTTGGTGTCATTTTCAGTTTCTCTTATCAGCATCTTATAGTTTTCAGAGTACAGGTATTTTGTCTCCTTAGGTAGGTTTATTCCTAGGCATTTTATTCGATGCAATGGTAAATGGGATTCTTTCCTTAATTTCTCGTTATGATCTTTTGCTGTTAGTGTATAGAAATGCAACAGATTTCTGTGTATAAATTTGTATCCTGTGACTTTACTGAATTCACTGATGAGCTCTAGTCGTTTTCTGGTAGCATCTTTAGGATTTTCTATTTATAGTGTCATTTACAGTGTCATGTCATCTGCAAACAGTGACAGTTTTACTTCTTCTTTTCCAATTTGGATTCCTTTTATTTCTTTTTCATCCGATTGCTGTGGCTAGGACTTCCAAAACTATGTTGAATAAAAGTGGTGGGAGTGGACATCCCTGTCTTGTTCCTGATCTTAGAAGAAATACTTTTAGCTTTTCACCACTGAGTATGATGTTAGCTGCTAAGGGTTTGTATCAGGATGATCATGGCCTCATAGAGTGAGTTTGGAAGTGTTCCGTCCTCTGCAGTTTTTTGGAATAGTTTCAGAAGGATATGTGTTAACTCTTCACTAGATGTTTGGTAGAATTCGCCTGTGATGCCTTCTGGTCCTGGACTTTTGTTTATTCGGAGTTTCTAAAACACAGATTCAGTTTCAGTACTTGTAATTGGTCTGTGCATGTTTTCTACTTCTTCCTCATTCAGTGTTGAGAGATTGCACCTTTCTAAGAATTTGTCCATGCCTTCTAGGTTATCCAATTTATTTGCATATAGTTGCTTGTAGTAGTCTCTTATGGGCCTTTGTATTTCCATGGTGTCAGCTATAACTTCTTTCTGATTTCTAATTTTATTGATTTGGGCCCTTTCTTTTTTTCTTGATGAGTCTGGCTAAAGGTTTATCAATTCTGTTTATCTTTTCAAAGAACCAGCTTTTAGTTTCATTGACCTTTTCTATTGTTTTCGTAGTCTCTGTTTCTGCTCTAATCTTTATGATTTCTTTCCTTCTACTAATTTGGGGTTTTGTTTGTTCTTTCTCTTGTTGCTTTAGGTGTGAGGTGAGATAGGTTATTTGAGATTTTTCTTGTCTCCTGAGGTAAGCTTGTATCACTATAAACTTTCCACTTAGAACTGCTTTTGCTGCATCCCATAGGGTTGGATCGTCATGTTTTCATTTTCATTAGTCTTTAGGTATTTTTTTATTTCCTCTGATTTCTTCAGAGATCTATTGCTTGTTTAGTAGCATATTGTTTAGCCTCCACATGTTGGTGTTTTTTTCTTGTAGTTGATTTCTAATCTCATAGTGTTGTGGTCAGAAAAGATGCTTGATATGATTTCAGTTTTTAAAAATTTACCCAAGGTTGCTTTGTGGCCCAGCATGTGATCTACCCTGGAGAATGTTCCATGTGCACTTGAAAAGAATGGTATTCTGCTGCTTTCAGATGGAATGCTTTGTAAATATCAATTAAGCCAATGTGGTCTAGAGTGTCATATAAGGCCTGTGTTTCCTTATTGATTTTCTGTCTGAATGATCAGTCCATTGATGTGCGGTGTTAAAGTCCCCCACTATTGTAGTGTTACTGTCAGTTTCTCCCTTTATAGCTGTTAGCATTTGCCTTATATATTGAGATGATCCTATGCTGAGTGCATATCTATTTACAATTGTTCTATCTTCTTCTTGGATTGATCCCTTGATCATTATGTAGTGTCCTTTTTTGTCTTTTGTAACAGTCTTTATTTTAAAAGTCCATTTTGTCTGATATGAGTATTGGTACTCCAGCTTTGTTTTGATTTGGAAATCCTTTTGCGTGGAATTCCCTTTTCCATCCCCTCACTTTCAGTCTGTACATGTCTCTAGATCTGAAGTGGGTCTCTTGTAGACAGCCTGTATATGGGTCTTGTTTTTGTATCCATTCAGCCAACCTATGTCTTAATCCATTTATGTTTAAGGTAACGATATGTGTATTCTTATTGCTATTTTAATTGTTTTGGATTTGTTTTTGTAGGTCTTTTTCCTTTTCTCTTTTGTTCTCGTGATCTGATGACTATCTTTAGTGTTGTGTTTGGATTCCTTTTTCTTTTTTGTGTGTATATCTATTACACATTTTTCGTTTGTGGTTACCATGAGGTTTTGATATAGCAGTCCATATATATACATGATTGTTTTAAGTTGCTGATCTCTTAATTTCAACTGCATTCCATATATCCCTCATTTGTACTCTCCTCCTCTCATGATTACTGATTTAGATATCATATTTCTGTGTGGATGATTTCCTACCTTTACTGTAAGTTTGCCTTTACTGGTAAGCTTTCCCATTTTGTAATTTTCTTGTTTCTAGTTGTAGCCTTTTCTTTGTTGCCTAGAGCAGTTCCTTTAGCATTTGTTGTAAAGCTGGTTTGGGGGTGCTCAATTCTCTTAGCTTTTGCCTGTCTGTAAAGCTTTTGACTTCTCCATCAAATCTAAATGAGAACCTTGCTGGGTAGAGTATCCTTGGTTGTACGTTTTTCCATCACTTTAAATATACCGTGCCACACCCTTCTGGTTTGCAGAGTTTCTGCTGAAAAATCAGCTGATAACCTTATGAGGATTCTCTTATATCTTTCATTTTTGTCAGTTTGATTACTGTGTGTCTTGGTGTCTTCTTCCTTGGGTTTATCCTGTATGGGACTCTGTGCTTCCTGGACTTGAGTGACTGTTTCCTTTCTGTGTTAGGGAATTTTTCAGCTATTATCTCTTAAAATATCTTCTCAGGACCTTTCTCTCTTCTTCTGGGACCCCTATAATGCAAATGTTGGTGCATTTGATGTTGTCCCAGGTCTCTTGAACTGTCTTCATTTCTTTTCATTCTTTTTTCTTCTGTCTGTAGCAGTGATTTCTACCACTCTGTCTTCCAGCTCACTTATAAATTCTTCTGCCTCATTTATTCTGCTATTGATTCCTTCTAGGTGCGCTTTTCATTTCAATTACTGTATTCTTCAACTGTTTGGTTGTTCTTATCTTTTCTCTTTGTTAAAAACTTCTTGTAACTTCTAGCTCTGTGCATCCGTTCTTTTCCCACATTCTTGGGTCATCTTTTTTTTTTTTTTTTTTTTTTGCAGTACGCGGACCTCTCACTGTCGTGGTCTCTCCCGTTGCAGAGCACAGGCTCTGGACGTGCAGGCTCAGCGGCCATGGCTCACGGGCCCAGCCGCTCCGCATATGGCATCTTCCCAGACTGGGGCATGAACCCGTGTCCCCTGCATCGGCAGGCAGATTCTCAACCACTGCGCCACCAGGGAAGCTCTCTTGGATCATCTTTACGATCATCACTTGGAATTCTTTCTTAGGTAGATTGCCTATCTCCACTTCAGGTAAGTTGTTTTTCTGGGCTTTTATCTTGTTCCTTCCTTCTGGAACATATTCCTCTGCCATCTCACTTTGTTTAAATTTCTATTTGTATTTTTATGTATGAGGAAGTTAGTTATGTTTCTCAACACTGGAGAAGTGGCCCTCTATAGGGGATGTCCTGTGTGTTTCAGCAGTTCACTCCCCTCTTATCACCCAAGGGCCAGGGACCAACTGGTCTCAGGGTAGGTTCTGATCTGCATTTGTGTACTCGGTTCTGCAGGCTGCTGGATCGTAGCTTTCTTGCTTCTGGTGTCTGCCTCTGGTGAAGCGGGCTGGGTCTTGGCCCTCTGGAGGCAGGGCCGTGTCATGGGGTGTGTCTAGAGGTCTCTGTGGGTTCAGGAAGTCTTTAGGTGGCCTGTCTGCTGATCGGTGGGGCTGTGTTCCCGCCCTGTTGGTCGTTTGGCCTGAGGTGTCCCACTACTGGAACTGACAGGCTGTTGGGTGGAGCCAGGTCTTGGTACTAATGAACCAATATGTCAGTCATCCACCAGGACTGTTCATGTGGTTGAATGTAGCCCAGTATGTCTGCCACCAGGGTCTCTGTCCCCACAGTGAGCCAGAGCCAACCCCCACTTCCAAGGAGCCCCTCCAAGACCCACAGGTAGTGACTTCATAGGAGCCTGGGCCAGATCTGCTTTTGCCCTGGGTCCTGGTGCACACGAGACCTTGTGTGAGCCCTCTAAGAGTAAAGTCTCTGTTTCCCCCTTTCCTGTGGAGCTCCTGCACTCAAGCTCCACTGGCTTTCAAAGCCAAATGCTCTGGGGGCTCCTCCTCCTATATGCCGGACCCCCACGCTGGGGAGCCTGACATGGGGCTCAGAACTCTCACTTCTGTGGGAAAACTCCTGTGATATAATTGTTCTCCAGTTTGTGGGTCGCCCGCTTGGGCAGGGTATGGGATTTGATTATATCACGAGCGCACCCCTCCTACCATCTCATTAGGTTTCTTTTTTTCTTAAACAAAAGAGAGAATTTTATTGGCTCGTGTAATGGAAGAGTCCAAGGGTTGACCTCAGGCTTGGGTAGATCCAGATGTTCAAAGTACATCAACAGGATCCTTTTCCTTCCCGCCGTCAGATCTGCTTGTGTTCAGAAGATCACAAATAACCCCCAAGTCATGGCCAAGGTGGCCCCAGCAGCCCAGGCTTTCATTCTGCCACTAAGCCAGTCCAGCAGAAAGGGAGCATCTCTTTCCAACAGCAGTAAAAGTCCCACCTCAGACCTTGATTGGCAGGTCTGAGTCACGTGACTACCCCCCAAGGCTTCCAGGAGGAGGGGCCAGCCTTTCCAGAAAAACGTAGACTCAGTTGGGAAGGAGGGGGAGTGTCCCAAAAGACAAAGAAGAACGAGGGGTACAATAACCACTATCGTCCACCCCTACCCCGTGGACCTGTCCACCTGCAACGCAGAGCCCTGCAGCAGCACCTTTGCGGAGGTCAGCTGCTCAGAGAGCAGAGTGGTGTGCGGCAGAGGCAGCCTGCCGAATATTTCTCTTCTACAGTCACAGTCCTTTTGTGCCTTTAAAGCTCTCAAATCATAAGCCTGGAGGTTACGATTTCCAAGGACAGTCTTCTTCTGTGTGTCTGCTTCTTTTTCATTTTACTCACTAGTTTGTTGTATTTTTTAGATTCCACTTATAAGTAATATACAGTATTTGTCTTTCTCTGACTTATTTCACTTAGCATAATGAATACAGTTCCTCCGTATTGCTGCAAACGGCACCATTTCATTCTTTCTTATGGCTGAGTACTCATCATCAATCAACTTTATTTACTTTTGTTTTTTGTTTTCTTCTTCTTTTTGGCTGTGTTGGCTCTTCGTTGAGGCGTGCAGGTTTCTCTCTAGCTGTGGTGTGCGGGCTCCAGGACCCATGGGCTCTGTAGTTTGCAGCGCACAGGCTCTCTCATTGAGGTGCATGAGCTCCGTCGTTGTGGCGCACGCAGATGTAGTTGCCCCAGGGCATGTGGGATCTTAGTTCCCCAACCAGGGATGGAACCGGCGTCCCCTGCACTGGAGAGCGGACTCTTGACCACTGGGCCGCCGGCGGAGTCCCCATCAATCAGCTTGAAAGTGGGCCTCTCAGGCTGTGAGTCCCAGCCCTTCTGCCTGCTTTGTAGGACAACGTTCTGTTACCTTTATGCTGTCACTCTTCAAAATGTAGAATTTTCCAGATATCTAGAAAATTTCTGATCCGCATCTCAGCTCTATAGATTCTTTCCCTTTGGATATCTTCTCACATTTCACTGGCATCTGGGGAGGAAGAGCAGCTAAATGTGTGCTTGTTCCTCCACTGACTTAGAAGAATTTATATTCATTTTGCTTCTCTGAGCTTTTAAAATGAGTATGCGTCACTACGTTCATAGTAAGAAAATAACCCCCAAAGCTATTCTTAAAATGGGAGGGGTTTAGAAACATGTTGTGGTCAGGCAGAAAGGAGAAGCGTCGTGTCAGTGATTTGTACCGAGCATCATAGCACGGACCAGGAAACCACCTTCCCACAGTGCTTCAGGCTGAAGGAGAAAGAGGCTGCAGAGTGCTGCCATAGAGCCCAGGGCCTCACCTGTGCTTTTTATCCTCACAAGCTGAATTAGAAATGGTGTTGATGCAGTAAGAGTGTCAAATATAAAGCCTGCCATTAAACAGACGTGTCAGCTGGTGGCTTCACATGGCGAGCATTTATCAGCTTGCTCTTTGGAGGGACTCAGGTGCGTGGTTCTTCTGCTGGTCTCACCCAGGGTCACTCATGCGTCTTCAGTCAACCGGCAGTCGGTGGCCTCACTCACCTGTCTAGGGCTTGGCTGGCTGTTAGCTGGGGCAAGAGGGGGGACTGGGCCAAGTGTCTCTTGTCATCCCAGAGGCTATCTTGGGCTCGTTCACATGGCGACGGGTAGCAGGGCTTCCACGAACAGCAAGAGAGGAAGCTGCCAGGCTCTGGACTCACACAGCATCACTTCCACCAGTCTCTGTGATCAGAGCAAGTCACAAGGCCAGCCCAGATCCAAGGAGTAGAGACCACCTCTTGACGGAAGGAGCTGCGAAGTACCGTGGCAACCTTTGCAATCCACCATTTCATAATTCTGTCCTTTAATGCTAATGTTCTGTTTTCTAATTCTGTGTTGTCCTCAGGGTTCTGAGGACCCGGTCTCTGGAGTGGTTCTACAATAAAGGGAAGAGCCGCTTCAAACGCCTTGGCAGCACCAAGGTCTTGAAGAACCTGTACAGGAAACACCGGCTGGAGAGCGGCGGGTGCTTCGACATCCTAGGTACGCTGACTGCCCTCCATCTGGGAGTCTTTGCGCGGTGGGCAGGGTAGAAGAAGGCCTGGCTTGGAGGCCCTGTACACTGCAGCACACTCACCTGCAAAAGATTGCATCGCGGTGGTGGTCTTCAGCGGGGAGCGGGGGCAAGCCGTCCAGGGCGCAAGCGGTAAGGGTGCATTGCCTGCTAGTGTTGGAGGGTCTCCTGCAGAGCTGGGGGAGGCTGTGGCTCACCGCGGGGACAGGGACACTGGCAGTGGAAGTCCTGGGAAGTACTCCTTCCGTTAGGTTTCTTCTCCACGCCTTTGGATATAGAAAATCTTTTTTGGTAGGTTCCAGTCTTTTTTTTTTTTTTTTTTTTTTTTAAATCAATGGTTGTTCAGCAATTAGCTGTGATTTTCGTGTGCTCGTGAGAGGAGGTGAGCTTAGAGTCCTTCTACTCTGCCATCTTGTCTCCCAACTGACTTTTATTTTCTAAGTGAGGAAGGAAGAACCTCTGGAGATGAGAACTAGGTCACTGGGGGACTGGGAAGGAAGGAAAGCATTTCATGTTCCTTTTGAATAACAACCGTGTGACCAGATCCTATTAAAAAAACATTTAGAAGCAATGAAGTGTAGATAAAGGAGAGGCAGGCGCATAAGAGGAAACCAAAGGGACAGGGGATACGAGCAGTGATGACAAAATGAGACCGTGAACGCTGGGCCACCAGCGCCCCCATCAGGACACGGCCACTCACCATCGCTGACACACTGATAAAGGAGGACCACGTCCGCCACCTGCAGGGAGAGTTCATCGGGCTGCTTGGCAGTAAACGATCTAATGACTTCCACTTGGGTCAGTGCTGAGGGCGAAAGGGGACATAATGAACTTCCGGTAGCAGTGGAAAAACAAAACAGGTACAAATCAATAATCTGCATTCACTTAGTCTTTCTGTGCAGTCACAGCCAGCACAGATAGAAACAAGGTAGCCTCCTAAAAAGCAGAAAATCTTTCCCAGGAAGAGCTTTAGGATTTTAGAAGCTCAGAATCGAGAGAGGCCTTTTACGATACATGAATCCCCTCAAAAATAGCCTTGGTAAGAAGTCATTAGATACATCACACAGTAGAGCAGAAAACAGTCACTGTGCGTTGGGGAAACGGAGTCAAGACAGATTAGGTATGTGCCGAGGCCATGAGGATAAAATCCAACATCTGTCCCGTTCTCCTGGCTCTCATCCAGGGTGTTCCCCAGCCTACCCAACAGCACACAGAAGCTGCCGGAGAAGTTTAGAAATAAAAGGAGCTCCAAGCAAAAGTTAGATAGAAAACATTTTAGTTTGCCCCAAATTCTCGATCATAACAAAGCAATTTTTACTTCAGTGACTTTTCTACTGGGTGGCCTGAGTTTTTACTCGGTTTTTTAAAATATGAAAATTGATTCTAGAGAACTTTCAAACCAGTCACTTTAGCTCTAACTCTAAGCTTAAAACTGTGATTTTTGAGTGCTCCAGAATATCCACTTTTGCTGCCCTGATTCTTTGAATTTGACCTTCCAGCTAGAATCATCCAGAGCAGCGTAACAAGATGCTTAGCAGGTGACACTAATCTTTACTGTACCAGTTCCCAGTTCCCTAGAAGAATAAAATATATTTTTTAATATTACTTTAATTTTTTTTAAAACGGTCAAAAGGAAGGGTAAAGTAATTTACCTTAAGGTTAAAAATCCATTTCAGCTTCGATTCACACTGTCAGTATGGAGAAGGTTTAAACATGCTACTATTGCCCATCAACAACAGCTAGAAATTTAAGAGCCTTACAGTATAAGCAGGGCTTTCAATGTAAATTTAACTTAATCCTCACTGTCATAACCCCATGTTGTATATAATCACCTAATTTGCAGACGATTTCAGAGACTCGGAAAGGCTATGCAGTGATCTGCCACGTTTACACAGAAAAGAACTGCACTTTGAATTCAGTCCCCTTGACTTCCAAAGCAGGGGGCATCCAGAGCTGAGGTGGGGCAGCAGGAAGGAAATCTTGGGAGAAAACGTACAAAGCAGGTACTGTGGAGGTTAACCACTAATCACGCAGCAACCAGCAGGGGGCAGAGCCCTCCATGTTCCAGAGCAGCCGGCCCGCCAGGTACTTACAGGTTCGGTCCGGGGGCTGCTTCCCGCTGCTATGTCCCAGGGCAGTTATCCAGCGGGCTCGCTCGCTCCTAAACACAGAGGGCAGAGCCGGTTGAGAGATTCAGCGGTGCTTAGACACAGAATGAAGTATGTTCTAGAATGCAAAGGCTTTCCCCGAAAACAGGGCAGACATTCTCTAGAGAGGTAACTGGCTAGCCTTCAAAGCTAGGGTAAGAGTTATTTAAAAATGAAAAACAGTTAATACAAATAAAAATGATCATCTGGGAAATCTCAAATAGGACTCAAACGAGTCATTGTCAAAAGATTCTGAATGAATTTAGCTTGTTATTAAGTGGAATTTCTCATATAACAGTTTAACATTTAACAAATATCTGATTACACTAATACACTGTAATCACAAAAAGGTATTTCATACGCTCACTATCTGATGTTTAACATTTCAAAAAAGTATATTTCATTAAAAAAATCCTAGTAAATCAGTCCCTTACCACTCCCTCCCCTCTTCTCCTTCCCTCACACTCAACCCATTTCCAAATAAATGAGAAGCCTGACATTATTTAAAGTTGTTCTGTTCCTAGTACAACACATGTTGCCCAATATGAGCCTTAGTGAAATAGAAATTCTTTGTTCTCAAATGCTTAAAATAATTTAGTGATTACAGGAAAAAAAATTTTTTTAAGGTAAAAAACAACCAAAAGCTGTTAGACAATATTAAGCTACAATTCCATGAAACAGAATAATTATTTAACTAAAGGATCAAAAGTTTCAGGTGAGCAAGCATTACTCCATAATATAGTAACCAGGTTTTTGATCTGGAAAGTCAAGTATTAGTACTGTGATTAAATAAACCACACACACATACACACTTGAAAACCTTTTAAGAAGCATTTACATGGCAGATACAGCACTTGACACCCATTATTTCCTGTAAGCTTCCCAAAAGCCTGTTTAAGGGATGAGAAGACTGCACAGAAGTTCGGAGGTAAGAGAACCAAACGAAGGTCAGTTTCTACTGTGCCACTGTACCTTCTTAAGAAGGGATGCCTTATAGAAATAAAAAGTAAAAATTCTAAAAAAGAAATGGAACCTAATCAAACTTACAAGCTTTTGCACAGCAAAGGAAACCAGAAAAAAAAGAAAAAAGACAACCTATGGAATGGGAGAAAATATTTGCAAATGATGCAACTGACAAGGGCTTAATCTCCAAAATATACGAACAGCTCATGCAACTCAATATCAAAAAAGAAACAACCCAATCAAAATATGGGCAGAAGATCTAAATAGAGACATTTCTCCAAAGAAGACATACAGAGGGCCAACAGGCACAAAGAAAAGACGCTCAACATCGCTAATTATTAGAGAAATGCAAATCAAAACTGCAGTGAGGTACCACCTCACACCGGTCAGAATGGCCACCATTAAACAGTCTACAAATCACAAATGCTGCAGAGGGTGTGGAGAAAAGGGAACCCTCCTACACTGCTGGTGGGGATGTAAATTGGTGCAGCCACTATGGAGAACAGTATGGAGGTTTCTCAGAAAACTAAAAATAGAACATATGATCCAGCAATCCCACTCCTGAGCATATACCTGGACAAAACTCAAATTCAAAAAGATACATGCACCCCAGTGTTCATTTCAGCACTATTTACAATAACCGAGACACAAAGGCAACCTGAATGTCTATCGACAGATGACTGGATAAAGAAGATGTGGTACATATATACGATGGAATATTACTCAGCCATAAAAAAGGAGGAAATAATGCCATTTGCAGCAACATGGATGGACCCAGAGATTATCATACTAAGTGAAGTAAGTCAGAAAGAGACACATACCATATGATATCACTTATATGTGAAATCTAAAATATGGCACAAATGAACCTATCTCTAAAACAGACTCACAGATATAGAGATCAGACTTGTGGGTTGCCAGGGGGAGGGAGGAAAGGGAGAGATGGATTGGGAATTTGGGGTTGGTAGATGCAAACTATTATAGTTGGAATGGACAAACAACAGGTCCTACTGTAGAGCACAGGGAACTATATCCAATCTCCTGGGATAAACCGTAATGGAAAAGAATATTAATAAAAGAATGTAAGCGTGTGTAAAACTGAGTCACTGTTATACAGCAGAGATTGGCACTGCACTGTGAATCAGCTGTACTTAAAGGGATGCCTTTATGCCGGGTACTTTAAACAAAAAAACTTGGAGAAAAAAAATGTTTTTTCTCCCACAACGGCCTGCACCTAAAAGATGCTTCTCACCATCACTGTATCTTCACTCCCCGACGTGTATCCATCCTTCCATCCAGACAGAGCAGACTTCTTACAGTCTGGAACCCAACATGCTCTTCCACACCTTTCCTATTTGTTCTTCTCACTCTCAAGTACCACCTTCCCCCTGTTTTTACCAAGCTGTGCCCATTTGATTGCTTTATTGAAGAACACACACATAAGATAAAACACTGCACTAATCTTCAGTGTATACAGATCTGTGTTTACTTAGGTACCACCGCGTACACGTGCCCACAGATCAAGACAGACGTGCCAGGAGGTTCCTTTTTTGTCCCTTTCCAATCAATAACCTCCTGCAAAGGTAACTGCTGTTCTGGTTTCCATCACATAGACAAGTTTTGCCAATCTTGAACTTTATGAAAATGCAATCCTATAATATTGTCCACTTTGGTATCTGGCTTCTTTTGTTCAACACATCTACTCAACATTGAAAACACAAGCCTCACCTCCTCCAGGTGGCCGCCTCTGATGCGTGAACCCACACTTCCGTCCCCATCCCGTTCTTGATAATCCTGTTCCCACGCCCCCCTCTGCACAGCTCTGTCACACTGCCCGGCAGCTGTAGGCCTGCTGAAGCCAGGCACCTTATCTCCATAACTGCCTGCACATAACAGGAGCTCTGTAAACCCTGACCTCGCATAAATCACTACTACTCATTGACCCCCACCCCACCCCCGATCTTTTATGGACTCGTCTGTTTCTCTGACTGGGTCATAAACTCCCCAAGGACGGTAACTGGATCTTGTTCTAAATAGCATAGGGGATCACATATATGCCAGGTACTGTGCTTTTTTGTATTTGGCGAGTACCACCTAGTCTAACTTTTTTTTTTTTGGCGGGCCTCTCACCGCTGTGGCCTCTCCCGTTGCGGAGCACAGGCTCCGGACGCGCAGGCTCAGCGGCCACGGCTCACGGGCCCAGCCGCTCCGCGGCACGTGGGATCCTCCCGGACCGGGGCACGAACCCGCGTCCCCCGCATCGGCAGGCGGACTCTCAACCACTGCGCCACCCGGGAAGCCCTAGTCTAACCTTTACAACCGTCTTGCAAGTATTACCGTTATTATTCCCAATTTTTTTCAGAGGATGCAGCTGAAGGCTGAACTGTTAAGTGCCTGCTCACAGTAAAACTGCTAAGTGGTAGAGTCAGAATATAAGCCAGGCAGCCGGGGATCAAAGAGGTGGAGCTCCCCTAGCAGGAGCTCACAGAGTAACGAGGGATGGCAGGAAGGGTGGAAACTGCAGTCTGGTGAAAGACAGACTTACTTAAAAGAAGAAAATGAGGCTGGGCCCTGGTCAAGCTGGTGAGTCAAGTAGTAATATGCACAGTTCATGTAAAAACTGATGACACTGTCTTTTAAAAACGTTGTCTCTCTCTAATAGAGGACAAAAGGCTCCAGGGTGGTTTTATAAGGAACAAGTAAAGCACAACCTCCTTTCAGATAATCCCAAGCAAACACTTACATCTTTGGTATCTCTGTTGGGTAAGATTTTTAAAATTCAGGCTCAACTAGAATTTCCAAAGTACAAAGGCAATTGAAAGCTAAACAATATCTTAAGGATGGAAGGAAGAGCTGTTCGCCAAGAGTAACCTCAAACGATCCATTTGCGTCTCCACGTGCCATACCCAGACACGTCAGACTCATCTTTGGCTTTCCATGACATGTCCACATGGCCCTAACTGCCGTCTGCAGTCCTTCAAGTCAGATCTCCCAGCCGTGGACCGTCTCTGGCACTTGAGTGGCCGCTTTTAGGGGCAGCCTCGCCCTGTAGCCTAGACGTCCAGGTGAAATCTTTCACTCCTGTAGCATGCTGCCTGGATGCTAATGGCATCCCTTCGACATGGCAACCCCCCCCCCCCACCAGGGGCTGCAGAGGACAGAGCGAGACAGTCCTTGCTGCCTCGCCGAAAGGAGCCGCTGCTTGAAATGGCTTCAGTTGAATCAATCCCACCCCCTCTGAGATGCCATCAAAACCACACGACATTACCCAGGGCTTCCAAGAGCCGTGCCAAGGAGCTCCCTCCCATCACGAGGCAGAAAGCACTGCATCTCTGGAGCAGGGAGGAGACTCACTCCACATAAAATGGAACTCTAAGAACAAGAAAACCCCGGGCCTAGACATACTGCCATTATTAAATTTAGATATCAAGTCCAAGGCTCACACACAGCTGTTTCCTCCAGGGACGAGGTGAGACAGTCAACACGAATTCACAGTCCGTGCCACACCCAGCTTACTGAGATTTCCCTTTTGCCCAAAGTGCCAGAATCGGCAATGCCGCTGATGGTGACCTGGGGCAGATCAACTTCTAAGGCGCTCCTGACCCCTCCTTCCTTCAGACAACGTTCACCAAGTCCCCGCCTTTGCAGGAGCGCTGAGCCAGGCTGGGGCTGCCCAGGGAGGAAAATGGGGCCTCCCTCTTGCTCTTCAGAGCCTTCCTTCGATGAGGGAGCAGACAGACAGACGCACACAGAATCCAACACACGGCGCGACGTGCGGGGACGGCGCCCTCCAAATAAAACCCATCGGAGAGTTGCGAAGAGACCCTTTCAACATAAATATCTGGAAGCGCAGTCCCTTCTCTCTGCGTGGCATGAAATGGTGCACCTACAGCTCCCCGCTCAGGACTCAGCCCCTTGTCCCGTCCCTCATATGACTGATTAAGCACCGTAGGTTGAAACCTAATTACACAAAGATTGAAGATACAGCCAAGCTGGACTTCGCATTGCATACCGGGCGTCTGCTAGAAAACACAGATCCACACTAAGAAAGTAGAAAGCAGGCTCTGAAACAGAGGTAGGACTGTGAATGAGACGGAATGGAATAAACACCCACAAAGGGCTTCACCATTGGAGGGGGGTCTCCCTGGATTTTCAGTAGAAGTGAGGAGACCTCAGCTGCTGTTTAACCTTCCTTCTATCCCTTTGAAAACGGCATTTGACCAGATGTGTACCTTTTGTGCTCCGTTTCACAGCCTACAAATTTACCTGTGGTTCCTTGTGAGACTCCTGTACCCAGGGCCTTTGGGGAAAACGTCTTCCCAAGGAGGATCACGGAGATTGCTGTCTTTGTTCATTCTCTCACACACTCAGTTCAACGAGATGAGCTCATTCAGCAGATCCATTAAAGAAAACCCACAGGGCAAAAATCGTCCTCATGAATGCTGTGCAACAAAGCCTTATAAAGCTGGACACCAGCTCAACTTACTAATTTAAAAAAATCTAAGCAAAGCAAAGTAGTTCCCCTAGCCCACTAAGAGTGGTAGAAATTTAGATTCCATGACATGTTATATAGTTAAATTAACTGTTTCCTGTTTATCGTATCAAACAGCTCATGAGACCTAGTCTGGTCCAGAATCCTGAAGTTAACCTTAAATGCGTCAACTACCTGTTTCTTTGGAAAAAGACCCACACCGTCACCTGCTCTCCTGTTTTACTGGAGGTCAGTGATAAGGAATCACCAAAGATTTAAGTATCTTTTTTTTTGTTTGTTTGTTTGCGGTACGCGGGCCTCTCACTGTTGTGGCCTCTCCCGTTGCGGAGCACAGGCTCCGGACGCGCAGGCGCAGCGGCCACGGCTCACGGGCCCAGCCGCTCCGCGGCACGTGGGATCCTCCCGGACCGGGGCACGAACCCGTGTCCCCTGCATCGGCAGGCGGACTCTCAACCACTGCACCACCAGGGAAGCCTGATTTAAGTATCTTGACGGGCACGGTACAAACGTAAAAGATTACTGGACATAGATTCCAGATTCAAGGAAGAAAAAAACACGACAATCTGTAATAAATACATTTTTTTCCATACAAATTGTGATCTCTATATGTGGATTTTTCTTAAAAGGATGAAGAGTATGTCAGACGTACTATTTACAGTTTTATCCCATCCTATTTACTTCCTGTTAATTAAATCATTAACAGAAGCAGGAAGAGAGAGAAAGACCGCCCGCAAACAATGCCCCTTTCTCAGGAGGGCCAGGATGGGGTTGCCAGAATGGCTGACAGGACTATTAGACGTCTGGTTCAATTGGTGAGACAAATTTTGAGAAGGGAGGGCCTTTGCTTACCACTTAAGGTGATTATATCTCATAGCTAAATAGAACGGGTGAAGAAAGTTTTCGTTCATTACTGAACATGTCCTTATGTCTCATCTCTGCACAGGCTGGACCCAAATGCCATCCAAATTCCACTAGGGACACAGGAAGCCAAGGACGCCACTTGCCACGGCGTTGCTCTGTGCCAGCTGCAGCTGTCTGGGCTTCATTTTAATGAAGGCAGACAAAGGAGGCTCTCGGCCTTGAACATTCCTCTCGCAAGGCCCAGAGGGAAAAGTGACATTAGTAAAACATTCCTCCCTTGTCCTTTTATCAAGGGTAAATAAGCTTCTGTATTTCCCACCAACCACTGTCTCATTAATAATGCAATGACTTAAGATCTTTAACAAGCAAACAGATACAACACAGTATGGCTTAGAGGTACATGCAAAAAAAAAAAAAGTTTAACCACGTCCTTGACAGCAAATGTTGAAAAACAAGTGGAATTTAGATAAAACTTGCTCTAGCAGCACAAAACAAAACAAACAAACAAAACCCCAGCGAAGAGAGACTGATAGAGGAGCAGTATTTCTCTACCTGCTGATACTAGTCTACCTTGCCTTGGATATAGAAAAGCAAATTTTATTAATTGTAGGGCAATTTCAAAAAATATCTACTGGGAACCTGCTACATACAAAGTGAGAAAAGGACAAAACTGAAGCTGAGTATCGGGATTAGTAATAAAACCGTGAAGAACTGATTGGAGAGAAGAATGGTTAGGAGGCTTTGAGGGTGGTTCAAAAGATAAAGGATGGGGCGTCCCTGGTGGTGCAGCAGTTGAGAATCCGCCTGCCGATGCAGGGGACACGGGTTCATGCTCCAGTCTGGGAAGATCCCACAAGCCGTGGAGCGGCTGGGCCCGTGAGCCATGGCCGCTGAGCCTGCGCGTCCGGAGCCTGTGCTCCGCAACGGGAGAGGCCACGACAGTGAGAGGCCCGGGTATCGCAAAAAAAAAAAAAAAAAGAAAAAAAGATAAAGGATGTATGGCTTTGGGTTGCCCTGGGGAGGAGGTAGTGGGATGGAAACGTGGGAAGATGCAACAGCGTTTCATACAAGAAGCAGCAGTCCAGGATGGATCTGTTCAGATCTAGAAGCATCAGAAATGACACCAAGTGTCCAGACTGGGTAACGTGAAATGGTGTCAAGGGTACCATTTACAGACGTGTGTGTGTCAGGGAAAGCAGAGTGTACTGGTGATGACTGGTTCCAGACGGGCTGCATTTCTGAAGGGGAAGTGAACAGGGAAGGTTACATGTGGGAGAAAAACTAAGAGCACACAGATAACAGCTTGAGAACGTCTCAGAAAGGCGGTCAGCGTCAGAGAGCTGGGCAGCTCACAAAATTAAATGATATTAGAGGTAAAGAAAGTTGAAGGCTGGACTGTTGGGTGTGGTACCTAGGGAGCCACTGCTCATCTTCTGATGGAGCGCCCTCAGCTGGGTGGCAGAGGAAGACGCCGTACTGAAGACGGTCGAGGAGTAACTCAATATAGGGCGTCAGCTGCTCAAGCAAAAAACCCAAAGCATCATCGATTCCTCTCTTTCACTCACAGCCACCCCAACTCATCCTGTCCTTCAGTTGGTCCTGTTGTCTCCACCTCCACAATGTTAGGATTCCATCTCCTCGCACAGACCACAGTCCATTCCAACATTAAGACTCCCCTGGACTGGGACTTCCCTGGTGGCGCAGTGGTTGAGAACCCACCTTCCAATGCAAGGGACATGGGTTCGAGCCCCGGTCCGGGAAGATCCCACATGCCGCGGAGCAACTAAGCCCGTGCGCCACAACTACTGAGCCCGTGCTCTAGAGCCCGCGAGCCACAACTGCTGAGCCCGCGTGCCACAGCTACTGAGCCCGTGCATCACAACTACTGAGCCTGCACTCTAGAGCCCGTGCTCTGCAACAAGAGAAGCCACCGCAATGGGAAGCCTGCGCACTGCAACGAAGACCCAGTGCAGCCAAAAATAAATAAGTTTTTAAAAAATCATTAAAAGACTCCCCTGGACTAATGCAACAGGACCCTAACTGCTCTCCTCACTGAAACTCCTGTGACCACACCAGTCTTCCATGGAGCATCCCATTCCAGCCTAGGAGGCTCTAAACCAGTGCTTCTCAAAATATCTGGGGTGAAGAACTGGTCTTCACCACCCCCAACGCCCACCTCTGCTCCAGTTGATTGTGGACCAGGTGTTCTCAAATACAATAAAAATGAGTTACTGATAAAATAATCACATGCTTTGATGCTGCAGAAATGTCAAACTGCTGTAAGTTTTTGACTGCTTCCCCCAAGCCGGGCCAGTAGCAGTTTGAGGCCTGGCAGCCCACAGACCACACTGGAATAACTCGGCTCTAGAATGCTCTGTAGGGCTTCCCTGGTGGCGCAGTGGTTGAGAATCCGCCTGCCAGTGCAGGGGACGCGGGTTCGATCCCTGGTCCACGAGGATCCCACATGCCGCGGAGCGGCTGGGCCCGTGAGCCACAATTACTGAGCCTGCGCGTCTGGAGCCCGTGCTCCGCAACAAGAGAGGCCGCGACAGTGAGAGGCCCGCGCACCGCGATGAAGAGCGCCCCCGCTCGCCGCAACTAGAGAAAAGCCCATGCACAGAAATGAAGACCCAACACAGACAAAAAAAATAATAAATTTATAAAAATAAATAAATGTATTAAAAAATTTAAAATAAATAAATAAATAAAATGCTCTGGGCTCCACCAGCCTCTCAACCGCCCACTCTCTCCCTGGCTAATTCTGATCTAGCCAATTTCACTACGTTCAAGCCAAGTTTGATGGCCTCGAACTTGTTTCCCTAGGAGTTTGGCACTTGCTGTGCCCTCTGCCTGGACCGTTCTGGCCCTGCATTTTCCCATGGATGGATTCCTTCCAGGCGCTCAGGGCTCAGTCCCAAATGTCACCTGGAGAAGTCTTCCTCTGCCGTCCAGTTTAGAGGACAGATCCCCATCCCAGCACTTAACACTCCGGAATACATTCCTGGCTTTACCGTTTCCACTGCACTTATTTATTTTTTAAATTGGATGAAGAAATGCTCTCCCACCATCCCAGTTCACTGTAGGCCATCCGCCCAGGCAGACCGGCAAAAGTTCAGTGCCACCAAAGTCACCTCCTTGAGGGCAGGAGGCACAGAGGCATAGGTTCTTCAGTGGAACAGAAGCCCCCAGAGGGCAGGGGTCTGGTCTCTGCACCGTTCACTGCTACACCCCAGCACTTAGAATAGCACCTGAAAGGATGCAGGTGCACAATAAAAGTTCACTGAGTAAACAGGGAGAAATGAAAGCTGCTCTCTTGAGAAGTGCAGCTGAAAAGGGAAGGGGAGACTTAGGGCTGGGTTGGGGGCCAGAAGTAGTACAGCAGAGGGTAGGCAAGATGGAAAACAGGAGGAAGAAAATGAACGAACAAGAGGGGCACACACAGCAAGCACTTGGGATTCTCGGGGACAAGATCCCAGGAGCAGCGCTGAGGGGCTTCCTTGTAGAGCAAAGACTTGGCACTTGGCGTGAGCCCTGAGAAGTAAGATACGTGGTAATTCGAGGAGGTCCGAGAAGGGCATTCCAGGAAGTAGGAAAAACATAGGCCACGGAACAAAAAAGCACGTTTAAATGGAAGATAATTTGAGGGATGCAACGTCTATGCAGCATTTTATTACAAACTATTTCAAACCGTATGATGCCTTAAATTTACCACAAACTTTTGCATTTTAAGTCCATGAACTTAAAAAGTCACATTTTAGTAGTTTTTCACATTTAATAGCAACTAGCTTCCTGGAGTTTCCCTTCCAGAGCCAGAACAAGGCCAAGCTGAGCAGCGAGATGGGGGTGGAATAGTCTCCGAGATGGCAGCTTCTCAGAAGCTTAAAATTTGTTATTAGAAAGAATATCAGATTCAGGAAGGTCGAGGTCTAGTCCCATTTTGGCAGTAACTCACCTCCTGTGTGACTTTAGGCAAATCACTTCACCTTTTTGAGTCTCATCTTACATCTGGGAGAAAACTGAGGGACTTGGATTACAGACCTATAATTAGGGTCACGACATATTTTATCGTCTAAAGACACTTTGGAAAGTCAAAGAGGGTGCTATTCTTAATTTTGCCAGAACAATAGACATAACACCGATCCCAAAGAAACCGAGATGTACAGTCACCTGTCTTACTTATATGCTTCAGCTCTGAAGCACCATCCTTCTCTAGAAACACGCAAGGCTCCCTTCATGCTCTCTAGCTGGCCCTGTGCCTGGCCCATCCCAGATGCTCACTAAGCCTTTGCCCCATTTCCTTTGGGTGAGCTTGTCTGCATTCTTTATGTAATCAAAGCTATCGATCTGTTCTTCCACAACTTCACTGCCTTATAATAGTTGAACCGTCCTTGTGCCAAAGAGCTGCACCGTTCCTTCCGCTGATTTCACATTCCGTATAACCCCAGGTGCCTCTACTAAGAACAGTTTTGCAAAGAAGGTAAATATTTAGGTACAAACCCTATTCTTTTTCAAACCGAAGAGTAAGTAGCCAAAGAATGTAATCGACTGGTCTGAAATTCTGCAATTACTCAAGGCCTGGGTGGTGGTGAAAACCTTCTCACCTAGATTGCTAATGGACCATTTTAACCATGTAGAACATAAAAGACAGAAAAGTTAAAAAACATACTCACCTATACATTTGGCAAATCTTAGAAGCAAAGAAAACATTCTACACAGGCCGAAACTCTTGACTGCTCAAAACCAGGTAACCCAGAGCTGGCCTGCACATTTCCAAATACAGCATGTAACGACTCGCTAGACTTCTGAAAGCTGATTGGGTTTTTTTTTTGTTATGTTGTGTTGTTTTCTTTTAAGGAAAGTGCATCCTGGCTGTCATATATTTTCCTTCAGCACCAATGATACTTTATGCCTTGTAGGTTTAAAAGTGTTTGTCCAGTTATTTACTTTAACTGTAATTGAGTTGGGGCGGGGGAGGGAGTGAGGGAGTCACTCCTTCCATACCCAAGGAAACAGCTGCCTCTCTGCCCCTTCTGGAATGTTCTCTTGCTATTAATTAAAGAACTACAAATATGAGTCATACCCATGGGTTTACGGGTGACATAAGTAGATATTCTGAGAACATTACTCATTGAGGAAATGAACATCCATTCAGTCCATGGCAAGATCAAAAGGCAAGAGGGTGGAACAAAGACTACAGAACGTCCCAGGAAAGGATCTAGCCTTGGCGTAAAAACTGGACATGCCGATTTACAGCCTACTCTCTTGGAATAATCGCAGAAACCAGCAGAAGAGATTACATAAATTATGAATGAGACAGGAAAAGCTCTGCTGATAAAGAGCAAACAATCCTTATAAACACAGAGCAAAGGAAAACGTAAAGCGAAACCAACAACACTTTCTCCCTTACTAAAAAAGACAAAATAAAATCTGCATTTCTGAGAATTCTTTATAATAAGCAGTAATCTCCAAAGTGTTTAAGACTTTTTCATCCTCAAAGTCCTTTAAGATCCAAAGGTCAGACATACTAAATTCTCTTTTTTACGAGAGGCTTCCCCAAACAGAAGAGGTCTAGGTCTGTCTTCACAGGCCAAGGGATTTAATCATTTTTAGAGTCAAAGAAATGCCTTCCTCAGCCCTGGTCTTGGGTGTGTCTCCTGCTGGTCACCTGCACAGACCAGCAAGCACTGCACCCACCGGAGGTGCCCTCCCCAGAGGGGAAAACACAGAACAGCATCCTTGGAATGCAGCAGGGCTTTCCAGCAGTTTCCTGGAAGAATTCTGGGACCTTAGGAAGAGGTATTTCTTTGTTTTATAAACAAACACAGAGCATGACGCTCCTTTTCTTATTCATTCCCTCTGTTAGCTGTTGAGCAAATTTGGAATACTCTCTTTCTTTCGGCTGTTTTAAAATCTCAAATAGCTTTCTATCACCCTGCGCCCTCTTGGTTTGCTTCACCCTTGGAAAAGTTACTTCTAGTGCCAAAAACCATGAAATGAGCATTTAGCGTTTTTATGTGGATGGCTTTTTTCCTTCTTTTTCTTTTCTTGTATCTCTCTAACAATCCAGGGACCCTGTTAAAATACTCTTAAAAAGTGGAGATTATCCCTTTGGGTTGGCTTGCGCTAAGATTCTGTTACAGTCTTAGGGCTGTTATTCAAGATCTGCTGGTCCATTTCAACCACACCATGTAGGAGCCAAGTGGGAGACGGTGTAGGAGCCCCAGAGGACCAAGAATTAGGGAACTTCTCCTTTCCCTCCACTGTTCCACCCTCTGACCCAACACAATACCTGCCTGTGATGATTGTTCTAAGAGGAGGTTTCCAGTTTCCAAACAAACTGGTCAGCTATCTCTAAATGGACAAAATTGCAGTGTAACCCAACAGGACCCTACAGGGCCTTCCCAAGACAGACATCACCCCGACCCCGCCAAGACCCTCTGTTTCTGCTCCTCTCTGAAGTACCTAGGTAACACTATCTGATGCACATTTCCTGAGTTGTCCTACAGATGCTGAAACCACCACCAAATGGAAGAACTGAACCACTTGATGATCATGAGCCCCCAGACCGACTGGCACCTAAGGATTCATAATGTCAACCGCCCTGTTACCTCAACACCAGCCCCTCAGAGAACTGTGCGCGGGCTGATCACATCCCCTGCGACCCCCTCCCTCACGTGGCCTTTCCTTCGGGGACGTGGGGGTTTTTAGAGTGCGAGTCACCCATCCTCCTCGTACTGGTGCCTTTACAATAAACGCTGCGCTTCCCTTCACCACCCCCCGGTGTCAGTAGATCGGCGTTACTGAGCACGGGCAAGCTGACCCGAGTCTGGTTCAGTAGCAGCCCGGGTGGACTTGACAATTAAGCCCCCCGTTCCCTTCATCCTGTGTGAGGATGGACTGCCTACTAACTGCTGGTGAAACTGCAGGCACAAAAAGGATGGCTTGGGCTCCCCTGGTGGCGCAGCGGTTGAGAGCCCGCCTGCCGATGCGGGGGACGCGGGTTCGAGCCCCGGTCCGGGAAGATCCCACGTACCGCGGAGCGGCTGGGCCCGTGAGCCATGGCCGCTGCGCCTGCGCGTCCGGAGCCTGCGCTCCGCGACGGGAGAGGCCGCGACAGTGAGAGGCCCGCGTACCGCAAAAATAAAAATTTTTTTTTAAATGAAGCATTCAGGCTTCCCTGGTGGCGCAGTGGTTGAGAGTCCGCCTGCCGATGCAGGGGACGCGGGTTCGTGCCCCCGTCCGGGAAGATCCCACGTGCCGCGGAGCGGCTGGGCCCGTGAGCTGTGGCCGCTGCGCATGCGCGTCCGGAGCCTGTGCTCCGCAACGGGAGAGGCCACAACAGTGAGAGGCCCGTGTACCGCAAAAAAAAAAAAAAAAAAAAAAAAAAGATGAATGGATAAACAGAATTATGTTACATTCACACAGTGGAACATACAACTTAGCAATAAAAAAGAATGAACTCTAAATACACACAACTACATGGGTGAATCTCAAATTAATTATACTGAGGGAAAGAGCCAGAGAAAAACTAGTACATACTATACAATTTTATTTACCTAAAATTATAGAAAAATGGGGACTTCCCTGGTGTCACAGTGGTTAAGAATCCTCCTACCAATGCAGGGGACACGGGTTCGTGCCCCGGTCCGGGAGGATCCCACATGCCGCGGAGCGGCTGGGCCCGTGAGCCGTGGCCGCTGAGCCTGCGCGTCCGGAGCCTGCGCTCCGCAACGGGAGAGGCCACAACAGTGAGAGGCCCGCGTACTGCAAAAAAACAAACAAAAAGGATGGCTTCTGCCTCTGCATAAACGCTGGATGGGAAAGAGGGACCGTCCACATGTTAGGGAACCGTTGATCGAAACTGCCCCCCTTGGCCAGGCACGACGATAACCACTTCCATGAGGTGTCTCACAACAGGAGGTCCTACTAAGGACGCGCGGCTGCCGTGGAAAACTCACCAGGAGGATTCGGGAGGGGCCGAAAGGAGGGAGGAGACGCCGGCCCACAACGCGCGCCAACCTCCCAGAAACGGTCACGCTGGATCCCTCTTGGCTGAGAGATGCGAGAACCCCCAGGGAGGACCCCGTGTCAGGTCAGATGTGGGCAGCAAGCAGGGTGAGCGGCCGGAGACAACCCAGAAACTCACCCCGTCACCATCAAACCCGAGACGCAGAGCCACGCGGCACAGCCGTCCTCCTGCATCCCCTCAGCCTCCTGCTCTCCGCCCGGGCGCCCCTTCCCAATAAAGTCTCCTGCTTTGTCAGTACGCATGTCTCCCCGGACAACTCATTTCCAAGCGTTAGACGAGAACGCGTTTTCTCAGGCCCTGGAAGGGGTTGCCCTTCCTGCAACAGACATATTTCCCCAAACTGAGTATCTCTTTTGACAGAAATCACTGGTCTTTCTGCTGCCTGGTCGAAGGTAGGCGATACAAAATGGCTTCAATTTCAGTAGCTAAGAAAACTCAGGGCCTAGGATCAAACGACCAGTTAGGTCATATTCCTAGGGCTCCTGGGTCATAATTTTATCAATGATTAGAATAAAATGATTTTTAAAACACTCCGTAAATATGAAAGCACACCACCTAAAGCACAACACATCCGTCAGGAGTCATGGGGATGAAAATATCAGTATCGATCTCTCAGGACACCGAGAAGATCACCGTGAGAAGACGAGCATCTGTATAAAGGACCCAGACCTATGCCTGCTGCATAACAGGTAATCAATTAAAAAAATAAATAGTAGGGAGCGTTTGCTGCTTTTAGGGAGTCTGTGGACCAAGGGTAATTAGGTAGGGAGGACGGACAGCAGATATTCTGAAACCCTCTCCTCGCACATACTCACTGAGTCTCAGCTCCCAGCAGCATCTCCACTTTCTCGTTCACGTGGTTACTAAGGACTGTCAGCGTAAACAGGTGACTCGCAGAGTTCTGTCTGGAATAAAGCGCCGTGGAACTGTTCTTCCCTGGAGAAGAATTAAGCTCTTCACTGTCACAGGACTCCACCAGCAGCTGATCTCTTAAGGAATAATCGTTGACATTGTAACTTTCTTCACTGTAAGGAAGAGGGGAAAAGAACATATCAGAAATTCAGTGGATGAGACTGTGACATTATCGGTTTTCAGATCACATTTTGGGGGAAGGTGGCAGGGGAGGGAAGGAGGACAGGGAGAGAATGACTTATTTTAAAATAGGAATTGGAGTCTGAATTAATCTACCGATTACGAGTCAATATAACCCTCCAAAATTAAACCTGTTAATTACTATTTTTCTGTAGTATGCTAAATTGTATCTTACATATAAAAGCAATATTAAAAACAATTATTAGCACCTACTGTGTAGCACAGGGGACTCTACTCAATTTTCTGTAATGGCCTATATGAGAAAAGAATCTAAAAAAAGAGTGGATATAGGTACATGTATAACTGATTCCCTTTGCTGTGCATCTGAAACTAACACAACATTATAAATCAACTCTACTCCAATAAAAATGGAAAAAAAAACCCAATTATTAAACCCTCTAGGTTTTATTTTACATTTTCCTGGCATTTCCTTGCAACAAGTGAGACACGCATGCATCATGGTAAGGCTTGAACAGCTATACTTCCCCAGCCTTACCCCCACCTGCAGGACAGAGGTCGTCCCAAACCTACTCACACTCTGGGTAGCGAAGCTGCACTCGCAGCCTCCAAACCACCAGGCACAGGAGGGAAGAACAGCCCCAGAGGTCTGCTTGCTTCTGGCAAGACGCCCAACCCATCCTTCTCTCTAACACGTGTGGCCTCACCACCCGTTCAGAAACCAGCAGGACTGATCCTGCCACGCCCTCTGTCCCTGCTTACGCCCGAGACCTCCTGGTCTACTTCATTGCCCTGGACGCACTCTCACCTGCACAGTGCTGTGAGCGTGCCTAATCGGGCCTCACCTCCCTCGGCCCCTCGGCTGAAGCGTTCCACCGCATCCTCTGGAAATGCACCTCATTTGGGGAAGCCAGCAAAATCTTCTAAATCCTCAGCCCCTTCTCTGAACTCTCCCCTTACCTTCTTGCCTCGGCTCTTCTAGAGAGCACAGCCTCCTCTGAAGGCTGTCTGCCTGCTTGAGTCTCATTACTCCTGGACGACGATCGCTTCCTCCTCCCGGAAGGCCCCCAGCTTTGCTGCCCATGCCGTCAGTCTCTTATCTCATCGTCGCGGTCGTCTCCAGGCCCCTGGATCGCGCCTCGTCTTCACGCACGCGTTTAGTTGCCGGCTCACTGCCCCTCTCCAACACTGCTTTCTTGAATTTCCACGTGGCAGTCCTTCCATGACCCCAGCCTCTCAGCTCCCTGACTTCCCCTTCAACCATCAACCCCGTCACTACCACCCACTGCAACCTCTCTGCGACCCCAACGCCAAACACCTCTGTCTGACCGGCCTCGCCCATCTCTTCGACTCACCTCTTCTAGTCGCCCACCTCAACAAGTTTAACCCACCATGCCTGCAACCCACCCACGCCACCACCTTTCCCTGCATCCTTAAACCCTTCATGTCCTCTCATGCGTGCTTATTCACTTATCCAGCTTGAACTTCTTGATACCCCCTTAACATTCGCTCCTTGCACACACACGCATTTCCTCGGCAAGTCCCAACTCGGGTCACACACACCGCCCCTCTGTTCTCTATCTGTACTCTCAGCTGAACACGGCAGAGCTCGATAATAACTGCTGAGTAAGTGGGTGACCGTGCAATACATTTTAATGTATTCTAGGAACCATACTGGAGAATTACCTGACTTAATAATAAATGCAAGTGTGTGAACTCAGGAGAGCCAAGAGATCAAAACATTCCTTGTGCCTAATTACACTAGGAATGTCACAACAGGCCATTTCGTTCAAGATTTCTTAGAAAGATTTTCATCCGGGGGTGGGCATCTGCCTGTCAACCACTCTCTGTAACTCTCCTTTAAAAACTTTATAATCATTTTTAAAATGTAGTTTGATAGATCCTTCCCCCTCCGAAACCGGCAAACGCGGTTGTATCACCTATAAAAGCAAAATACCGCCTTCTGATCAAGTCTGTCTGGCGCTAGGGTGATCACCTGTATTAACCGAAAGCTCACGCGGCAAGGTCACCTCCAAGGCTTCTCCCCGAGACGGCCGACGGACCAGCACAACCGTACTCAGAATATATACAATATTTCTCGTATCAAAATGAGGCTCACCCAAGGTCGCATCATTTTTATAAAAGGAGGAAGCAGGGTGATACACTTTACAAACAAACAACGTTCTCCTTTTAAAAGACCGTGTCTACCAGAAACAGAGCAGTCGATTTTGGGCAAAACTGGTGTCAGGCTGCACCCCACGGGCCTACGAGCCTCGTAGCTGCCCAGCCTCGAGACCGAAGAAAGAGCGCGGAGACAGCGACCGAGACATCAGGGGTTTATCGGAGAGGGGATCTCACCCGTCCGAGGCCTCTGCGCCCTGCGCTGCAGACAGCAGGCGGGACGGGGCAGCAAGCAGTCTTCACTGCTCGGGGCGGGGGGAGAGGGAGGCTACCATCTATAGGCGGAAGTGACGCCAGGGGGGCTTATCAGTTACCAGGGAGACCAGCAGCTGGGGCACATCCCTCACAGGGCCTCAGGTTAACGATCATCACGAGGGTAGATGTTTCTCTTTAATAAAGTAGCAGGTGGAATCGTTCTGGCCTGACGATCAGAACAATCACCAGCTGGGGCGGGGGGCAAGCACGTTCCCCTGAGTGAGGTGTAGGTGGCGCTGCTCCAGCAGGGCGTGTACAGAGAACAGCCATCCTCAGTGGCCTGACCATACAGCAAGGGAAGCTTCTAATACCGTCTACATAGCTCAGACACAGATGTAGTAAAACCCAGGACTCAGGATAAAACCAAAAAGTAAAAAATAAAGACAAGAGCAAAACCTCAACAACAACATCAAGAACAAGAGAAAGAAAACAAGATGAACAAGGACTTGCTTGTTACTGTCCTCTCTCTGCACCTCTGAGTTCCTCTTTTGGTCCAACTCACGAGTTTAAAAAGACGACCTTTGAGTTAAAGACGCCCATTTCCAGTTAAAAATAATCCTGCTTCAGACAGAGAAATCCAAGCTCCTTACTGTTGCGCACACGGGGTATGTCGGCCGTGCCCTAAATAATGACATTGCTAAGGTATTCTTTGCATTCCCAAAGGAATCTACATGCTATAAAGCCATCGTTCAAGATGACTCAAGTTCCAAAACGTCTTCAGCATCAAGTGGCTTTGCTCACTGGGTAGTCCCCGGTAGAATTCAAGATGAAGAGTTCACAGGAAACTAATGTAAACAAATATGAAAAAACTAGTTAAGTCTCTTTTTCCCTCTTAATTTTCAGAGTTCATATTTCACCCAGTGTTTGCCCCAATACAAACAATACCAGCTACTGTTGTTTCATCGATGTGTTGAAGCTTTGTCTTCGGGGGAGTAATTAGAGACAGAAGAAGTAGACAAGTTAATAGAATGTTCTTTTAATTGTTCTCTCAAGCCATGACAACTACAACGCCATTAAGACCAAGGGTGGCCGTTTGATCCAGTTTATACCTGTGGTTCTCTCAGGTGTCCAGCTGGGAGGATAAAGAGCAGCCACTTTATTTGTAGCCACGTGAGTTCACCCCAAGGTATCCGTGTCTACACACCTGCACATCTGGGTCACCGAATGCACCCGGACACAGAACTTTCCCACTGTTTTGCCTTCTGTATCCAAAACAGGATGCAGGAAACAAGTTTGCTTTTTTTTTTTTTTTAACTGATTCAGTAGCAGTCACCCAAAATCATTATTTCGTCTAGACCTGCAAACATCTTCATTGTGTGATACACATCATGTCCACAACTTCTTCACTACTCCTTTAATGAATGTCATATCAAAAACGTGATTTAACAGTAGACAAGTAAGTTGATTCATGCTTGTCAGCTATTATTCAAACCCAATGGAATAAAAACTCGCTAGCGTTTGTGCTCTCTCTCACACACACACACACGCTCACACACTTAATCTCATAAAGGTTCCGGATAATATTTTCCCCTCTCTAAATCTGCTAAATGCTGAGTGAAATTCATTCTCCTCACGTCAGCCAGCACCCACTGTCTCTCTGATGCTAATGCAGAAGGATAACTGTTAAACTACGGGCTTCAGCAGAAGGAAGACGAACAAAGCCACAGTCAGATGCAGCCGTTGACAGCACCATTTCCTCCTCTGCCGACCCACCTACTGGGCCCAGTAAGTACAAAGCCAGCTCAGCTGGGCTGGGGAAGATGCTCCTTTCCTAGGGAAGCTGACGCTAATCAGACTTCCCCATGTTTGTTTCTTCCGTTTAACAAACATATGGTTTACACAGTCTCTGAAACAATCTGGATCGTGCAATTAGGAAGTTAAACTCCTCGGAAAAAGGCAGATGGAAAAACCACCTTTCCTCGCACGGAGCAGTTTATATGTAGACTTCCTCTGATTGTCTTAGACGGGCTCCAAGTTTGCCAGCTGCTCACGAAACAAGCGCAGCTTTGTGCGAGCAGAGGCTCCTATCAGGCCGCAGCGATCAAATCTACACAAGCCTGTTGCTCTGTGGCATAAACAATGATGGGTCTCCCTGTCGAAACCCTCTTCAAGTCCTAGTAACCTCTGCTGAGATCCCTTTCTTTTCTTAACAAGATAAAAAACTCTCAGTAGAGAACAGGATATGGTGGTAAATAAGTACCTCAATCATTCTTCCCTTGGAAGGCGTTCTTTTGTTAAGCAGCTCAGTGGTGTTCGGTTCTACTACATGCTACCTAACAGCATGGGCTGAAAACTGACACACCTTTTTGTGAATAGTGGATTTCTTTTTTTTTTAATTAATTAATTTATTTGTTTATTTTTGGCCGCTCTGGGTCTTCGTTGCTGCGCGCAGGCTTTCTCTAGTTGCGGCGAGCGGGGGCTACTCTCTGTTGCGGTGCGCGGGCTTCTCATTGCGGTGGCTTCCCTTGCTGCAGAGCACGGGCTCTAGGCGCGCGGGCTTCAGTAGTTGTGGCACGTGGGCTCAGTAGTTGTGGATCGCAGGCTCAGTAGTTGTGGCTCACGGGCTCTAGAGCGCAGGCTCAGTAGTTGTGGCGCACGGGCTTAGCTGCTCCGCGGCATGTGGGATCTTCCCAGACCAGGGCTGGAACCCAGGCGGGGAAGATTCTTAACTGTGCCACCAGGGAAGTCCCAACAGTAGATTTCTCCAAGTGATTATTACAGAGCACTTTGAACTTTCTCTCCCACAGATTTCTATAAAGGTGGGAACTTTTCATAGTGGGCATATATTTATTACTTTAAAATCAGGACAGTATTTACAACTGCCTACGACATACATACATTTTTAGAATACCAAAGCTGCGTATGTACATACTCAGTAGTGAGTGCAGGGAGACAGGCACCCAGCTCCACTCAGGACTTACTCTGGAAAGGAGGGGGAGGAAGAAGGGGTGATGATGAAGAGGCTTTAAGTACACCTGCAGTATTATATCAGGGCTTTTGTTTAAAAAGAAGAGATCTGACGGTGACATAGCAAAAAATTTATATCTGTTAAACACGGATGATAGGCATGTTAGTGTTTGATAATTTTCTGTATGTTTGATATATTTTGCAATTCAAGGTAAAAAAAATTTTAATAATAAATGCATAGATGTGAAGACTGTCATCATACCACGTGTCCGTGGATGCCTGAGGGTACAGGTGAAGGGACTCTTGGGCAATGGAATTTTTTTGGCGCTATAAACAACTGATTATTTGCATATAACATCATTGACTGAAAATATATTATAAGGTAAGAGTGAATTCACTCAAGTGGCTGGGTTAAAAAGAAAAAGGCTTTTCTGAGACTTCTCTGCTGGTCCAGTGGCTAAGACTCTACGCTCCCAATGCAGGGCGCCTGGGTTCGATCCCCGGTCGGGGAACTAGATCCTAGATCCCGTATGCCAAAACAACAACAACAAAAAGATCCCGCAGGCCGCAACTAAGACCCAGCGCAGCTAGCTAAATAAATAAGTAAACGAGTAAATAAATGTATTTTCCATATATGAGTGAATAACACTCAGAACATATAATGGAAGAAGTGATCTTTTTTATAATAGACACAAAACCCACAAAATATCTAGGATTAAACTTAACACGTTTCTCCTATATGAACACTGCTTTCAAATGCTTTAAAGAAGGCCTGAATGGATAGAAAAGTTTGATATTAAAGAGGTATCAATTCTTCCTAAATTAATATATAATTTTACCACCATCTCATTGAAAATAATCTCAGGATTTTGGGGGGCAGCAAGGACGGGGAATAGTCAAGCTGATTCTAAAACATACAGAAAAAGAAACATGCAAGAACAGTCAGACTGTGAAAGAAAATGAGAGTGAAGTAGCCATATATTAAAAACATATTTTAAAGCTACAGTAATTCAAAGACTGAGGCTGATAGGTACTAGCTGACAGATGGACTAGTGAAAACTGAACAGTGGCTTCACAAATTGACCCCAAATACATCTGAGAATTTACTACATGATATAAGTGACATTTCAAATCTGTGGAATATTGATGGTTTAGTCAACAAATAATATCGGGACATCTGGAGTAACATCTGAAAAATTTTGTAAAGCTGGCTCCTAATCTCACTCCATAAACCAGGGTACTTCCTTGGGTCCAAGCTCTGGGTACATAACAGTCATGAAAAAGAGGCAGTGATGGAACAGGTCTTTCTGTGGGGCCTTGTGACCAGGGGGTTGCTTTTACACATGCAAATACCATAGCAAGAGTTCCCACCTTACCCCTTATGAGCAAACGTCTTACGTTAATAAGGATGACCAGGAATGAGAAAGAGGCTAGATGACCAGGATGGAACCGGGACTATGAAAGCAAAGATGGAGATGGGGAAAACGAGAAGAAGAGTTAGACTATAAAGACCAGCTTTCCTACCCTCCTGCTCAAGTCAGCCTTATCTGTGAGCTGTCTCACCTTCCACCTTGCGTTGTTCTGGAACTTTCTTTCAGAGCCAAAATCTGACAGATTGGAAGGAGAACTTCCAATTCTTCCTTTTGTAAAAGAGTTAAATTTGCAAGAAAAGATGCTTGTAAGGATTATCCAAAGCAAAACACTAAAGGTTTTCTGGCTCTATCGTCAAAAGTAACATTTATTTTTCACCTAGTCGGTAGGTCCTTTTCCACAGGCTTTGTTTAAGACATTCACACGGTTTCCCAGTGCTGAAAAAAATCTTTACTTGGATCTGCTCGTCAAAAGACAAACGTCTCCTGAGCTAGCAGCTGCCTGCGTTTTCTGCCCACAGGCCAGCGAGCCTGCTCTCCAAAGCCATGGCGGCCCAACGCCCTACCAAATCCAGTGACCGGATGTCACCACTCTTCATCCCCAGAACTTGATGAGGTTGAGCGCCTGGGACATCCTGAAGCTCTAGCTTCCTCTTCGAATGCCTTCTGCAACAGTCCTAAGTCACCCTTTCTGATGGCCGTTCTCTAAGATCCTCTCCTAGACCCTCTTGCTGTTCTCTCAGGGATTTGTAACGTTTTCCCCGCGTGCAGATTCACAAAAGTCCGTGGGGTTTTATAAAATCAAAGAGGTTCTCCCCATTTCTCTTCAAGACACGTCCAAGAATTCTTCCTCTGCAGATTTCACCTTGTTTCTCTTCCCCCTTCTGAAAACATGACTGCTAAATCCCTGCACTTGATCTTGTGCTTAACTGGAATAAGCATACCCTAGTTCAACATTTCTAGGATGGAGGAGATTGGATGATGCTGAAGTTTACTTTGAGTTAAGAGGTTAAAACACTGTTTTCACACGACTGAAGTTGATTTCAATTTTAAATCTCGGTTTTAGAAATAAACAAATCTTTAGTAGACTAATGTACAATTTTAAAGTAATAAAGTACAGTATAACAGGTAAGAGTACAGATTGATCGAGAATGTCTGGTAAGAATCCCAAATTCCATCACTCACTGGCTTTGTGATCTTGAGCAAGTTACCGATCCTCTCTGTGTTTTCTCACACGTCACCTGGGGATAACAATACCCATCTCTTAGGATTGCTGGGAGGATTAAATGAGATAATACATTTATTATCTTTTTGCATGTAGAGCTTCTACTATCATGCCTGGCTGACAGTCAGTAAATGTTATTAGCGATGATTTCCAATCTTCCTGCAGAACAGCATGCCTTTAAATTGGCTGGCATTTCGTTAAAAGCCTAAGAATAATAGGTGCTTTGCAAATGAGTGAGCAGACTAAGCATAATTAGAGCTAAATACCCGCGTCAGGAAACTCATAATTTGGCAGGGGCCCCCGGCCAGCAAAACAAGGCATGATGTTTACCCAAAAACGGATTTCAAACAGGCTTATTTGCTCAGCTCCTCAAAATAATTCCGAAGACTAACAAACATGCCACATGCATGGTATGAACATTAACCTACAAGTCTTCGTGAACAGATTTCTCTTAGGATGGAACATTGCATGGAATTGCTGGGTCATATGGTAAACTGCTTAACTTTTTACGAAACTGCCAGACCGCTTTCCAAAGTGGCCGTATCATTTGACATACATTCTCACCAGCAGCGCATCAGGGCTCCAGTGTCTCTACATCCCCACCAACACTATCTTTGTCTTTCCTAATAGTCATCCTAGTGGCTGTGAAGTGGTGTCTCATTTTGGTTTTCAGCTGCATTTCCCTAATGACTAGTGACGCTGAGCATCTTTGCATATACAAAGCCATTTGGAGAGCTTCTTGGCTGAAATGTCTATTCAAACTTTTGCTTACTTAAAACTTGAGCAGTAAAAAAATAAAAATAAAATAAAAATTGCGTTGGCTTGCTTTTGAGTTTTAAGAATTCTTTATGGAATCTGGATACAAGTCCTTTATCAAGTATGATTTGAAAATATTCTACCCCAGTCTGTGCTTTGTCAATTCATTTTCTTAATGATTTTTTTTTCCTATTATGTAAGTTTCAGGTGTATCAATACATTGCTCAGGACCACTTTACAGCAGAGCCAGCTTTTAAAGGACTCAAGACTAGACTTCCAAAAGGAAAGAAAAAAAAAAAAAACCACATGCGCTTCCTATTTCATTGTTGAGAAAATAACACATAGTGGAAAAGAGGGTCACATGTGTTGGTAAAATAAGGATCTGTTGTGATTCACTGTCGCCAAGAAAGATGGCCAATGATCCACAACAGGACCAGGGAGCCCCCATTCCTGTCACCACGGATCTCCAGATCCTCCGACCCGGAGCCTCCCCGGCTGTCACGGGATATCCTGAACCCACAGCCCTTGACAAAGAGGAGAAGGGCAGGTCCAAGAGGCTGTCTGACATCACTGAAGCTGCCTGTCTGGCAGAAGCAGAATTACGCAAGCGCTGAAGAAAAAGGAGGCAGCTTCTGAAGCCCGTGACTCAATTAGGGGAGTAATCCGCGCACTGCAATCCAGGTGTGTCTCCACTGACCTCCTTGAATAACGGGAAAAATATACTGAATTCACTTTTCTCAGCCACAAAGGTATAGTGTCTCCTAATCGGACAGGAGGGATGTTACTAGAAAATCACTACTGCAAACACGTGCACATGATTCACAACAACTTCTAAAAGATTAAGGGTCGATCAATGGTTCTCTCTCACTCACTTGCCATCTGACGTGGGTTCCTGGTGGGGGATGGGAAGGGAGAGGCACGGCATTAAATGTCATTATCCCTGAGGCCATAATCCAGGTTTGGCCTTGGAGTGCACCAAACCTTCAGCTGTGTAGCAGTGGCTTAAGGTTTCAAACCATTTTTTTTAAAACAAGAAACTATTCTAGAAGCGGAAGAGCAATAAGCTGATTTGCGCCAAAGCTTTGGGGAGATACAAAACAGTGGGAAGAATGATGATATGCAGCGGGTATCAGTCCCTCAGCAGGGACAATTCACCGTGTGAAGAGCTCCGTGTGCACGATTCTCACTTAATTCCCATAGACGTTCCGGGAAGACGGTGACATTGTTATCCCCATTTTACAGATGAGAACACTGAGACCGAGAGATTAAAGGCGACTTGCCCAAGGTCACACGGCCAGGATTCTGAGCGCAGTTCTGTCGGACCCCAGACATCGATACTGGGCTGCTCACTTGGTGAAGCTTTTGACACCGAACGGGGCAACATCAACTCTTCTTCCAGACGCGGAGGAGACAATACTCTTACTACTCGCGATGTCAGGGGATCAAGGGTATGTGGGGCGGCGAGAGTAAAAGAGAAGCAGGAAAAGGAAAGGGGGCTCTCGTTTCTCTCCCACCTCATCTCTCCATCTTGATCTTACGACCTGACCCAAGTGGTCAGAAACAACCAAGTTTTATGTTCCAGGAATAAAAGTGCTTTGAGTCAGAGTTCTTACTGCCTTTTCTTTATCCGAGATACTCAACGTTAATCTTCCGAGGAAGGAGTTTATTCTGCAGAGACAGAGGGACAATGTCAGGCGGCCTCAGCTTTCTATAGTGGGAAAGCTGTCCAAACGGAAAAACTCAAAATGGGGCCAAATCAGGCCATGACCCTTTCCAGGGAGTCTGCACCGCTTTAAGTTACCGGGCATTCAAACTACTTAGGAAAATGCAAGTTCTAACTTAAATCCCTGCCCTCCTGATAATGATCAGGTAGAATTCTATTACAGAAAATCCTTCTTTTAAAACCCGAGGATGTGTAATGTGTCACAGAGTTCAAGTTATGTCAATACACACAATATTTATGGAACTAGGAATCAGGAAGTGGAAAGCTCCTTTCTTAAATATCTGCGGGAAGGAACCCGCACACCCTGACACGAGGTGGGCTCAAGGTAGAGAAAAGCTCACAAAAGCAGTTTGGCACCACTTCTAACTTTCTCCCACGACCAGTAAAACTATTAAAATATTCACTTCGCAAAATCTTCCTTTGAAAAAGTTGTTTATCAAAGCAAACAGAAAAGGTGCACGTTTCTAGGCTATTTTTTTCCCAGTAACATTACAAGATAGGGGAAAGGTGAAAATATTCTAGAAAAATGAAATGGAGAAGTAATGGACGTAAATTGTTAAGAGAGAAGGTTTTAGAGTCAAGGACTCAGATTAGAATCCTGGCTTTGATGAGAGACCTTGAAAAGAGACGTTCTCTCTCTCTGCCTCAGTGTCCTCATCTGTAAAATGGAAATAATACTAGGTTGCTGTGATAACTCAATGGTATATTGCATATACACTCTGAGTACAATGAATGGCGCGCTACAGTGCACAATAATACAGGTTCTTATCGTCATTATTACTGTTACTACTCATCTAACTATAGGGGTACCCAAGGACACCGTGGCTGATCATTTGTGGGTACAGAATCCAGGAGAAGAGTGAAAGAAACAAATCAGGACACGATTCCATTTACTGGTAAGGATAACAAGACGAGACTAGATTTCTGTATTCTTTTGGTATTGCGCCTGACACCCAGACCAGGCCAATCGATCGGTGGCTCTGAGGGTACGGCATGGCTGACTGGAGAAAAAACGCACTACAGTGAGATACTCACATGAACCACAGCGGAAGGACTAATACCGGCCAAGGGGGAAGTGGGTTCTAAACCTCCAGTCACTTCTTTTTCTGAACCCACCCCCCAACCCCATTTATCTCAAAGGCAATGTATTTGTTCTTTTATTAAAGAGTCCTTGGGACTTCTCTCTGGCGGTCCAGTGGTTAGGACTCCGTGCTTCCACTGCACGGGGCACGGGTTCGATACCTGGTTGGGGAACTAAGATTCCACAAGCCACACAGAGTGGCCAAAAAAACACTCCTCCTGTATTCCAAACTACCCGTGTTAATTGGTGTTCTGTGGAAAAGAGAGTTTCCTACAAAGAGGGTGGCTGGAACGACCTAGTATCAAACCACTGCCTTCTCCCCTGCTTCACGGCTCATCTAAAACAACCCTGGCTGTCGGATTCCCCTGCCGTATGCTGCTTCCCCAGCCTCCTTTATAAGGACAAGTTTTGTGAACCAAGACTGACACGTGAGATACAAGAAGTCTTCTGGGCTTCCCTGGTGGTGCAGTGGTTAAGAATCCGCTTGCCAATGCAGGGGACACGGGTTCAAGCCCTGGTCCGGGAAGATCCCATATGCCGCGGAGCAACTAAGCCCGTGCGCCACAACTGCTGAGCCCGTGTGCCACAACTACTGAAGCCTGTGGGCCTAGAGCCCACAAGCCACGACTACTGAGCCCATGCACCACAACTACTGAGCCCGCGAGCCACAAATACTGAGCCTGTGAGCCACAACTACTGAAAGCCTGCAAGCCACAACTACTGAGCCCACGTGCCACAACTACTGAGCCCACGAGCCACAACTACTGAAGCCCGCAAGTCACAACTACTGAGCCCACAAGCCACAACTACTGAGCCTGCACTCTAGAGCCTGCGTGCCACAACTACTGAAGCCTGCGCACCTAAAGCCCATGCTCCACAACAAGAAAAACAACCGCAAGGAGAAGCCACGCACCGCCATGAAGAGTAGCCCCTGTTCGCCGCAACGAGAGAAAAGCCCGTGCACAGCAAGGAAGACCCAACGCAGCCAAAAGTGAATAGATAATTTTTTTTAAAAAAAGAAGTCTTCTGAAGACTGTCTGGGAAAGGTTTTCCTCTGCTGATTAAAAGAAAAGCCACTTGAGAAAAAGAGTCCCTTTGGCCAGGCTCTACTCTTCACCCTTGTCTCCCTCCTATGTCTTTGAATGAAATGATGATGCCTGGACCTGGAGGAGCCACCTGCAACCATGAAGCAACGTGCACAGGGGCAAAGAATGAACAGAGCCCAGTGCCGCTGAAGAATGGGAAGGGGCTGGGTTACTGGTGACCACTGCACCCGGACTGTCCACCCTCGGTCTTCATGTTTGCTGAGAGAGGTAAATGTCTTAATCACTTGAGCCACTGCTATTTGAGCATTCTGTTACCTGTAGTCAAAAGCCTTCCTAAATGATCCAATAATGAACCTCCCAGAGGGGAATGGAGTATGTAGGATTTTCCAAACTCACCTGACTTCTTATGTATGTGTGTGTGTTTGATAATTCAACATTTTTCTCTCTTAAACCCTTTTGTATGGGTAGCTCAAAACATTAGTTGACACAATAGTACAAAATAAAAGCAAGCCAGAAAAAAAAAAAAAACTTCCTCTATAGAGCACAGTTTTGCAAATACAATCCGAAGTGTTTTCCAGATTGAGGTTACCTGTCATTTATGGATAAGTTTATAGATAAAACTCCAGAAGATGTGAGAAGCCACATGATAAAGTTCCAGACTTGCTTTTACCAAAATTAAAAATGAATCTATAATGGAGCAGAATACAAAAATCACATGTCTTTTAAAAATAAAAGAGAATTCAAAGAAATTTTACCTTGGGTGTGGAATGGGGGAGCGTGCCCCCTGGGTAATGCAGTCACTCAAATTGTTTCTATTTAACCATCTAGATGATTGGTTCACATTTGACAAATATTTATTAAATGGTCATTACAGGCCAGGCACAGTCTCTGCACTGAGGATGCAAAGGTCAACACGACAGACATGAACACACAGTAACACAAATATTATGACAGAGAAAGTGCAGGGTTCTATGGAACGCAGAGCAGCGGAAACCAACCCACTCTAGAAATGGATAAGAGCTCCCAGTGGATGTGTAGCAATTCATCTAAGACCTAAAGAATGAAAAGGACTTTGCCTAGAAAAGATGTGGGGTGGAACCGGGTTATGAGGCAGAGAGGGTATTCCAGGCAGAGAAAGAAGCTCGTGCCAGGTCCTGGGGGCTAGAATGCCTCCGTGAGTGCAAGGTGGGACCATGGAAGGGCTGTATGCAAAGGACAAACTGAGCCTTTTTAAAAGCATACTCTAGGGCTTCCCCGGTGGCGCGGCGGTTGAGAGTCCGCCTACCGATGCGGGGGACATGAGTTCGAGCCCCGGTGCGGGAGGATCCCACGTGCCGCGGAGCGGCTGGGCCCGTGAGCCGTGGCCGCTGCGCCTGCGCGTCCGGAGCCTGTGCTCCGCAACGGGAGAGGCCACAACAGTGAGAGGCCCGCGTACCGCAAAAAAAAAAAAAGCACACTCTGGCTATGGAATGTGAATGGATGGAGGGACGGTGTCATGAATCCAGCTAGGTGTGTCTTCTGGGCGAGTTCGAGGTGGTGGTACCAGGGCGTGGCAATGTGTGAGGAAAGAAGCTTCTTCATGGCGGCTGGAAGACGGAAATTAGACGGATGCGGAGCCCGGAGAGGAAAAGGACAAAGTGGGCTTGTTCAGATTTACTGTGGAGCAGCTGGGCGGATGGAGGTGCCCTTTACTAAGCAGGGAACAGACCCTGGAGAAGGAACAGGCTGGAAGGAGACTGGGACATGAAGGTAACCTGAGAAAACTCCCAATACAGCTGTTCACACCACGTGACCATGATGACATTCAGAAATCTATGAAAACTGGCATCAATGTGGGAAAAAAAATGTGTGCTCTAGAACTAGCTAAGCCGTTGCAGCACACTTCTCCGTTCTGTGTTTAAGTGAGGGGGTGGTGATGAGCCGAGGGCTGTACGAGGTTGAACCGTGTCCTCCAAAAAATATGCTGAAGCCCCAACCCCTGGTGTCGTCCCATGTGGCCTTCTTTGGAAATAAGGTCTTTGCAGATGGAATGTGTTAAGGTGAGACCATTCTGAATTAGAGTGGGCCCTAAATCCAGTACTGGGTGTCTTTATAAGGAGAGGGCGATTTTAAGACACAGACACAGGAGGCAAGAAGGCCAGATGAAGACAGATGCAGAGGCTGGAGTTACCTTCGGAGGTGCGTGGCCCTGCCGGCCTCCTGATTTCGGAATTCTGCCTGCAGAACTGTGAGAGAATACATGCCTGTTGTTGGAAGGCACCCAGTTTACGGTACTTTGCTACGACAGCTGTAGAAACTATGACAGGGAGGAAGACTGTTTTTAGCTTCAGAAGAAATCGAAAAGCAAGACCTAAGCCAGATACAAGGCACCGAATGAGACGAGAAGACAGTTAACTACCTTGCAAAATAAGCGTCTGGGGAGTGTGAGCCTATTTAGGTCTTGAATTCAGTTTTCACGTTTCAAAACCGGGGACAACGGTACTTAATCCAGAAGGCTGTACGTCGGGGCGTAGTCTGTGCGCTGTAATGGATAACTAATTATGAGTTATCGCTGGGCAAAACCTGGAGATATAACAAGTTATTATGCATTAATCTGTGAGTACAACATGGCAATCTATTCCTTTTCTATGACAGTGTTGGTGCTCCTGCTGGGTCAGGTCTGACAGATTTGCACACCTTCCTCCCTCTGAAGGCAAAGCTGGCTGACAGTTTGCCATCATTCTAGTACAGTGGTTCTCAACTGGGGGACATATGACCGTGTCTGGAGACATTTTTGGTTGTCACAACTGGGAGGGAGGTGCCACTAGCAAACAGTAGGTCGGGGGCAAGGGATGCTGCTAAAATATCCTACACAGCCCAGGGCGCCCCCACAACAACGAACTGTAGGGCTTCAACGGTGCCGAGGTGAGAACTCCGCTTTAGAAGTACCCAGACAAACCTGCAGTCAGAGCTCCAGGTACCAAGAATTCACCTTCTCATCCAAAGCAGTCAAACCGATCACGTATCCTTCCGAAATCTGACAGAACAGAGTATCAATACAGTGACTCACAAGCAGTCCATAGCTAATGGAAGCTTTAAACTTCTTTCGAGAGTCTAAAAAAGAGTGAAGGCTCCTGTCCTAGAAGACGGGGGCATGGTCACTAGCCGCTACGCAAGCACTAGCGGTGACACACACACACACACACACACACACACACTCTCTCTCTGCAGAGCTGAGGTAGCCACTCAGCCAATCCGCTGGCATAAACCATCATCTGCCAGACTGGACGGGAGGAGGAAGAGTAACTGTCCTCCCAAGCGGTCCCCGCCAGTAGCCAGCGAGTCTCCCTGAAGCTGAAAACCACTGGAGTCCCAGCAGCTAAGCTCCTTGACTGAACCCTAGAATTGCACTTAGGCCGTGGGTGGTGGGGTCAGTCCTACAGAGCTGGCAGTTATCTTTCGTCTGTACCTCGTAGCCACGCCTAAGCGATCGCCTTGTTCAAAGCTGCCGCATCCCCTCCGTGGCTGTCTCTGGCACGCAAAGCATCTGTAGCTGCCTCCTTGGAGCTGTAACAGACATACGGCTGTGCACACTGTACATTTTTAACCCAGCCTGTTTACCCAGACTCCGTGGTCTGCCTATCACCCTCACCAGATATGCAGGTCATAAACAACTTGAACCTCCAGTGCTATTCTCGGAGTCAAGAGCACTTAGTAACATGATGAGCTAATTGGTAAAGGCAAGAAAACCCCAGTTTTGGTAAAGGCAGTTAGGTACTCAGGGATGCCCTCTCCACTGAAGCTGTATTTCTTTCTTTTATTAACAAAGAAGAGCAAATATATCTAAGGAAATAACTATGGGATAGCTCACGGTGCAACATTAAATATAATGGCGAAATCTCCTGTGTAGGGCAAAGTACACTAAGTAGAAGAGCATATATCTTAATTCTAACTTTCAAAAGTCTGTATTTATTGGGTTCTAGGCAAGTCCAAGAATAAAAGCTGCGGGACTCTCCTGGTGGTGCAGTGGCTAAGACTCCGTGCTCCCAGTGCAGGGAGCCTGGGTTTGATCCCTGGTCAGGGGACTAGATCCCACATGCCACAACTAAGAGTTCCATGCCATAACTAAAGATCCCACATGCCATAACTGAAGATCCCGCATGCCGCAGTGAAGATCCCGTGTGCGGCAACTGAGACCCAGTGCGACCAAAAAAACAACAAAAGCTGTGACATACTGGTTTAAATACCCTTAATGTTTTCATCACCATAAGCAAAACTACATTTACATTTAAAACTGGCTTGGTACTGTCAATGTATATTTTATCATTAAAAATCAAAAGTTTAGTGAAAGCTTTTGGTCCACTGAGACAGAACAAATATTTCAACAGCTGGAAGATGTTAAAAGTCAAGAGTTCTGGTATTTGAAGAGTCATATATAATTACCCTCCTCTAAAAAGAAAACATCACAAAGAAAGCCAAAGAAACATGCTATCTCATAGGAAACCAACAAAACACAAAAATACAAAAATTATAATTCCTCTCCAATCTGTACTTGTAAAATTTACTTAGCTACTAGAACTATTTAAACTGTCCCAGGTAAGAGAAATTAATCTCTTCCTGAAGTTATGGGAACACTCTTCTCCTAAGTATGAAAGATAGTCAGCACCGTCACATTTCAGCTCTTCAGGGCAGACCATACAAAGTTTTCATGTCACCTCGGCAGCCGAGCAGCTGAAATAATTCATAATACAGTCTGATTAAAAGGAGCAGAAAGAAAAGCTCAACCTCTGTTTCAACTTAGTTTGAACTTTCAAGCTAAAATGTCAGCAACTCAGAAGTAGAATTCGAATAAACATTTCATGATAAATTCCGGCATTCCTTTTATATATTCACAGAAGCCTGTTTCCATGGTTCTCTTTACTTTGTCTAAACCGTACCCCGTGAACTAACTACTACTATTCCTACCATATGCCAGCAATTCAGCCTACCTTCATCGCCTTCATAGGTGGAAATAACAAACCACACATTTATATTTTCATTCTAAGTTCATATTCTAGGAAAGACGGACTATTTATGGAGAAACAGCAGGAAAATATTTTATAATCCAACACATACTGAGTACATTTAATAAAGAATGCTCCCTAGAGAAAGGCAGAGCTAAGGGCTAAGGGGAGTATGTGTATGTGTATGTGTATGTGTATGTGTATGTGTTTTGAGTGGGAACAGTTAGAACAAATGCTGTAAAGAAAAGGCTTGTGCAGTATTCCTTCTGGAGCAGGACCTGACTCCACAACCAGAAGTCGAAAGTAAGAGGAGTAAACACTCTGCCAACCAAGGCATTGACTTTCTTCCCTGAAGCAGGGAGTACTGGAGTATTGCTAACATTCTACCAGCCACAGGGAAACTTCCCCCCCCCAAAAAAAAACAAACAAAAAACTAACCTTTCTAAAGATTTTCTAACAATCTTTAAGAGCAGCGGATTTTAAATTAAGTTACAAGAAGTGCTAGGGTCACACCCCAACTTGTGCTCAACTTTTGTCTGTTTTATGCAAAGGTCCTATGGCAGAAGAACTCTGAAAAATGCTGATCGAAAATATCAAGAGGGTTTCCTCTCCAGGGATGTCAAGAGAATCCAATGACACAAACCTGTCAAATGATTAGAACAGAGGTCTGCGTGCTATAAAAGCCCGGCAGCAGTTGGCTCGGATAATGATGCTGGTAACAATTCAAGTCTTCGCTGTAAAGGTAATTTTTTAAAAATTGAAGCACAGAGGCTTGTATGAGGCCATGTGTAGCAACTGTACACCTAACATCTCAAGCTTTTAAAGGATGACCGCCTCCAACAGGTGTTTGAATTACAGAGCTTCAAAACTGCATGTAGAGCAAGCAACGCCACAAGAAGGCTCACCTCTTCTTCTTGGTGATAATGAGCACGTCGTTAAAGAGGAAGAAGTAGACTTGCTGTCTGGACGTCCTTTTTGAGAAAAGCAGAGTGTCTTCCACATACGCTGTCAACTCACCTCTTTTGACCAACCACCGGGAAGAGGAGACTAGAGGGAAAGGCTACAAAAAGAGAAACACTCAGTACCCAAAGCCAAAGTCAAGTCCTTCTAGGATTATAGAAAGTAAAGTATAAAACTTACATTCAAACAAATGATACATCGTTATTTTATATAATAGTGTATATAACAGGTACGTAATCGTGAAATACAGTTAGAGAAGGATAGCACATTCTCCAAGAGAAAATCAGAAAGAACAATTTATTTTCCAATATAAAGAACTATTAATGTTAACTTGCCTATATAAAAACTAAAACTCAATCAGAAAATGTGATTGGGTCAACCAAAGATTATTACCTTACCATTAACTCTTAACTGAAAAAGAAGATGGAAAAGGAGTCACTTAAAACTGAAAACGCTCAAAAGGAAACCTATTGGTATCAACTGAAGTTATTTTAAATATCACAAATCAGAATCCAAACATACGAAAAAAACATTGATAGCTGCGGTGAAAAAGAGACAAATTAAGAAGTCTGCATTCAATTCATGAACTAAAAAGACTTTATTCAAAAGGAAAGAAAAAAAACCCCTGCAAACGTATGTTTTGTCTATTGATTATCTACTTAACTGTATTCTGGAGAAAACCTTTTCTTAAGTTTATGGTAGTTTCCCTCATGGAAGTTCATCCCTGAAAGCACCATGCCATTTTCTGGTTGTGAAAATGAACTTTTTCCAGAATAATCCATCTTAATCTCATAGAAAAGGCTATATTCAAGGAACTGCATACTGTCTTTTCTTTATTCAGTTTACAGTTTCCAACTGGAAAACTCTCAAAACCTCAGAATAATCCTTACCCTTGAGAGCTCTGTTTTTTAAGTCACCAGAAATGCTTACTGCCAAAAATCTGATTGAAAAAACGACATCCATAAAAATAAGCAAAAGTTCTTGGACACACAAAAGATAACTCACTAGTAAGTGTGGTACAGCCAAGTGTCATCCATTTCAGGGAATAATGATTAAAAATAGCCAAAGGAAATTGAGGATATTTATTAGGGAGGAAATAAGAATGCTACAAAAGGATTTCATATTTTGGTAATTTATAAGGGACGTTTATAAGAAGGTTGCTCATCAGTTATATACTATTTTGCTGAAGATTTAACATAGAAGATGAAACAGTATGGCTGATCTCAAAATTTCTAAACTGGCTATTTAAAGGCGTTCATGTAGTTTTCAGCCTCCAAATCTCAAATCAGACGATGGCTGAGACTTAAAAGGTGACAGAGAGGTTGCTTAGATAACTCAGGAGGACCCCACCAGCACACACAGGAGGTCACCACAAATAATCAGAGTCAGGTTAGGTCCTGCCACAGGGCTGCAGCTCCTGGGAACGCACTGCTATCTTGTTATTGCGTGTATAGGATAAACCAATGACAGTATTACGTAATGCCGCACTATGACTGTTCTTAGTTTAGAAGATGGGGAAAAAAGTTTTTTTAACTCTTGGTCTTTTTTTTCTTTTATAAATTTTAAAAAAATCTTTCGCTGTGTTGGGTCTTCGTTGCTGTGCACGGGCTTTCTCTAGTTGCTGTGAGTGGGGGTACTCTTTTAAAATATTTTTTTAATTATTATTATGATTATTTTTTGGCTGTACGCGGGCCTCTCACCGCTGTGGCCTCTCCCGTTGCGGAGCACAGGCTCCGGACGCGCAGGCGCAGCGGCCACGGCTCACGGGCCCAGCTGCTCCGCGGCACGTGGGATCTTCCCGGACCGGGGCACGAACCCGCGTCCCCTGCATCGGCAGGCGGACTCTCAACCACTGCGCCATCAGGGAAGCCCAAGTGGGGGTACTCTTCAATGCGGTGCGCGGACCTCTCACTGCGGTGGCCTCTAGTTGCAGAGCAGGGGTTCTAGGCGCGCAGGCTTCAGTTAACTCTTGTTCTTAAAACAGATTGAGCTTTATGAACACTTCATACTCCACTGGGCAAAAATAAATTTCCAATGTATATCTAAAATTGACAGTGGCTTGCAACATGTCTATGCTTCTTTAAAAAACAAAAATCTGATACTATAAAAGTTTTTGGTTTCAGTTTATTGTTGAAAGATTCAACTCATTCAGATGGCTTTCTTTTAAGAAGAAGTTATACAAATGACCAAAATACTTAGAAGAATCACAGGAGCCCAAATTTCTCCTAAGTGAATTTCCCCCAGTTTAGAACCTTCGTCTAAGACTAGAATCGAGGTGTGAATCAAAAATAAGAAAAGAGGGCTTCCCTGGTGGCGCAGTGGTTGAGAGTCCGCCTGCCGATGCGGGGGACGCGGGTTCGAGCCCCGGTCCGGGAGGATCCCACGTGCCGCGGAGCGGCTGGGCCCGTGAGCTGTGGCCGCTGCGCATGCGCGTCCGGAGCCTGTGCTCCGCAAAGGGAGAGGCCACAGCAGTGAGAGGTCCGCGTACCGCAAAAAAAAAAAAAAAAAAAAGAAAAGAAATTCATGAACAAAAACACATCTTTAAAGGTATTGATATAATTCCCATGGAGAAAAGATTTTCATTCTTTTTGGTGTTACTTGGCATCCTGGAAAACCAGCCTCAGCATAAAATCTAACTAATTTTATGGGCCAGTGAGACAAGGAAGAACAAGTTTTTTCTAAATTGAGACAAAAATGCATCATTTAGCCATTTTAAAGAATACCCATAATTCAGTGGCTTTTAGTACATTCACGGTGTTGTGCAATGATCATCTCTATCGAATTCCAGAACACTTCCATTACCCTAACAAGAAAGTCCATATGCACTGAGCAGTCACTCTCCACTCTGCCCTCCCATTAATTAAGTTAATCCTTACAATAACGCCATGAGGGAAAGTACCTATCAGTCCTACTTTACGGTTCAGAAAACTAAGACATGAAAATTAAGTAATGCCCAAAGTCCTACGGCTAGTAAGCAGTGGAGCTACAACTGGAAGTCAGGCAGGCTGGCTCCAGAGTCCACGCTCTTAATTTATATCGGCTTCCTGTGCGGATCCCGTGGCCTCTCCTCACCCCTCTCACATTATCACGTGCAGCACATGCTACGCGCCCAGAAACTTACTAACTTAAAAATGAAAAACACATGGAAGTAAACATACGTACCTACATTCATACATACATAAATATCTAATACATACACACACAGAGAGACATATCTATAAGCTTTTATCCCCTTCAAATGAGAAAAAGACTAGCATTATTTTGCCGCCATGGTTAAGAATGTGGACGCTGCAGTCAGTCGCAGATCTGAATCCAGGCTTCAGTACTTCTTGGTGTATGACTCTGAGCAAATAATTTACTATTTCTAGCTTCGAATTCCTCAACGATAAAATGGGAATAATGGGAATAATAAAATAAAAAATAAATAAATAAAATAAAATAAAAATAAAATAAATAAAATAAAATGGGAATAATAATTAGATACTTCATGGGGTTCCTGTGAGGATTCAATGAGACTATGTGAAAATGGCACATAGTAAAGACTCAGTAAATATTTTCACGGCAATAACGGCTACGGTAGGACCACGAACCACACAGAACCAACACAGAACCCGCTACCTTTCCCTCGGGGTCGGTCCTCCTCTTGGATTCCCTACCTAGGTGGGTGGTGTGGACTCTCCATCCAGTCGACCAGACTGGACACCTGCGGTACCACAGCTACAGCCCTCCTCCCGGCATCCTGCTTATCTCTCCGCCTCTGCTTCCTGTCTCCAGACGGGTTTTCTGCCTCCGGTTTTATTACGTTCCCAACTCACCCTCCACACAGCTGCTGTAATACATTTTTAAAATAATAAGCTGAGGGCTTCCCTGGTGGCGCAGTGGTTGAGAATCCGCCTGCCGATGCAGGGGACACGGGTTCGTGCCCCGGTCCGGGAGGATCCCACGTGCCGCGGAGCGGCTGGGCCCGTGAGCCGTGGCCGCTGCGCATGCGCGTCCGGAGCCTGTGCTCCGCAACGGGAGAGGCCACAACAGTGAGAGGCCCGCGTACCGCAAAAAAAAAAAAAAAAAAAAAAAAAAAAGCTGAATCTGGTGTATGTGTGTAGAGTGGGAAGGGGAGGTTGTTAAAAAAAAAAAAAAAAAAGTCCCATGAAAAACTACTGAGTGAACACCACCTTTCCCACGCTGTTCCTCACCTACCCAGTTCCCAACCACTGATTACAGCCCCTAAAAGGCAGTAACTGTTATTGTTCTTCTATAACTTTCCAGAGATTTCTTACACATAAGCAACTTTTATACTCTTTTTTCCTCCTGTTCTGCACCTTACTTTTTTCACTTAATAATATAAGAGAGAAAGCTTACCGTATCGATTCCTAAAATTCTTCATTTTTTTTTTAAGTTGAGTGGTCTTATATAAGTTAGGTGTACTATAATTTATTTAATCAGTCCCCTATTGATAGATGTTTAGGTTGTTTCTATTCTTTTGCAATTAAAACAATGCCATATCTGTAACTTTGTGTGTATGTCTGTATATGTGTGTGTGTGTGTGTATGTAATTTTATACATTCATGAGTATATCAATAGGATAAATTCTTAGAAGTAAAATTGCTGGGTCCCAGTAACTTGCATTTGTAATTTTGATAGTTATTGACATATTGCCCACCATTGGGGTTATAACAATCTTTCCCACGAGCAACAGATAAACATGGCTTTCCCAACAACTCACTGATAAAATGTTTTATCAAACTTTTGAATTATTTATAAATCTAAGTGGTAGAATACATTATCTTAATTTCAATTAGCAATTTTCTTCTGAATGAAGTAAAGCATCTTTTCAGATGTTTAACAGTCATTTGTATTTCCTCTTCTGACAACATTTTTCTAGTTTGAAATTTTCTAATGGATTTTTTCCTTATCTTCTTCTTATAACTTTGAGGTTATATGTTGGGAATATTAACCCTTTATCTACATGTGAGCTCTAAATTTTTTTCCCAGTTTCCTATTTCCCTTTTCACTTTTTAAATGCCCTTTAATTTTCACTCTATGGAGAAATGTTTTAAATTTTCACATCGATCAATTTACCTTTTAAAGTCTTCTGGATTTGGAATAAGTTTTTGGTTTTTTTTTTTGTTTTTTTTTTTTTTGCGGTATGCGGGCCTCTCACTGCTGTGGCCTCTCCCGTTGCGGAGCACAGGCTCTGGATGCACAGGCTCAGCGGCCATGGCTCACGGGCTTAGTTGCTCCGCGGCACGTGGGATCTTCCCGGACCAGGGCACGAACCCGTGACCCCTGCATCGGCAGGCGGATTCTCAACCACTGCGCCACCAGGGAAGCCCTGGAATAAGTTTTAAAGAATTTTATGGGCTTCCCTGGTGGCGCAGTGGTTGAGAGTCCGCCTGCCGATGCAGGGGACGTGGGTTCGTGCCCCGGTCCAGGAAGATCCCACGTGCCGTGGAGCGGCTGGGCCTGTGAGCCATGGCGAGCCTGTGCTCTGCAACGGGAGAGGCCACAACGGTGAGAGGCCCGCGTACCGCAAAAAAAAACACACAAAAAACCTGAAGTGTGAGCCAACAAAGGAGTGGACCATGGCCTAGCCTCGCCATTAATTGTTATTTCCTCCTTTGTTCATCCTGTCATCTGCCCCTGAGCAGTAACAGGCAGCATATATGCAAAAAAGAATTATGGAAGAAAAACAAATTTGAAAAGAACAATTCACTAATACTCCTTTTTTGCAAACTGAGAAAGGCGTGTCCTCATTTCATTTAGGAGAATACCCTGGCCCAGCTCGGGGGAACCCCACTGTTTTGCAGGATACTTTGAGAATACTAAAGAAATCTCCTTTCTATTCTAAAATCCGATTATTTTTAACAGCGCTTTGCTCAAGTTTGGTGTCTTCCTAGGGAAAAAAGAAAGTGCCAGTTAGATAATACTTAACTCTGTGGCCTAGAGAAAGGGCACTTTATCTGGTATTAGCAAGAGCTGAATTGTCCAAAGCAAAGCCTCTGCTATTTCCCCTGCCAGCCTCTCTGTCATCAATTTATGGCCCCGCTGTGAAAAGCAAATTCCTCTCCGTTTTGTTGCCCTCAACTATCTCTTTATTCACATAGGATTTAAGCAAGAGCAGTAACAAATCTATTTATGAAGAAGTGTAAGAGAATACCTTAATTTTAAATTCCAGCTGGGAGTTAATTGTGTACATCATCTCAGTCCTTTCCATCTTCCGAGCTCCTTCATTGCAGAGTCGAACCAACTGGAAACAGAGAATAATAAGGAGGGTTAAGAGGTGAAGGAGAGAAACCTCACTTTCAAATGCAGACCTCACAGGAAATAATTAGCACTGTGGAAGCTCCAAAGACTCACTCCAGATAGTTAAAGAACTCACAGTTTCACACAGTCAAGACCTTGTACCCAGTTGGAAGTGGTGCCATCGGCATGTGAAGACAGAGGAGAGGAAAAACACGTCCTGAAACCCGTGGGAACATCACCAACCTCAGAGCTAGCTGCACCTCTCTCGCCACTTCATGTCCACGCAGCTGAGGGCAGACCCCTGACTTCAAAGGCAAATCCTTAGCAGAACGCCACATGCAAAAGCATGTGACCAGTAACCTGGATGCTGGAAGAGGAAAGCCTTCCACTGGAACCTAAGGGCCAATGATTCTTTAAGGATGGTCAAGCTAAGGGAAATTCAGTTGAATTAGAATTGCTGAATTATCTACAAACAGAATGAACTCACAGTCCTTTGATGAGTAGCTGTGATATCATGATTTATAATAAACAAAATATAGAGTTTGTCTTTGTCCACGGTTTCTGGCACACAGCTCCTAAAACCCTTGTAGTTTCCTAGGTAAGAGGTCCAGGGGCATCTCTGGCTATAATTTCGTTTTGCTACCGGTTCCTGAAATAGCTCCTGGGCATAAAAGTGAAATGGGTATCTTCTGTTATTCATAACAAGCCCCCTTCAACCACGGCTGAGTTGATGTGAGTGAGGTGACTTCTGGTAAAGCCCCTAAGGATGGGGCTGGATTGCCGGGGGAACCAACCAAGTGATTGAAGAGAAGGCGGGGACTTTCAGCCCTGCAGACTTCCAGGGAGGGGAAAGGGGCTGGAGATCACGTGACCACCACCGGACAATGACTGAATAATTCACGCCTACATAGTGAAGCCTCCATAAAAATCCCTGAACGTCGGAGTTGGAGAGCTTCCAGGTTGGTGAACAAGAACACTTCTGCGTGCTGGGAGGGTGGCATCTCAAACTCCATGATGACAGAACATCCTGAGCTCAGGATGCTTCTGGACCTCACCTTATCTCTTCATCTGGCCGTTCATTCTTATCCCTTAATATCCTTTCTAATAAACCACTAATCTAGTAAGTAAACTGTTTTCCTGAGTTCTGTGAGCCCCTCTAGCAAATGAATCAAACCTGAGGAGGGGGTCATGGGAACTTGATTTATAGGCAGTGAATCAGAAGCACAGTTAACAACCTGGACTTGTGATTAGTGACTGAAATGAACTGGGGGTGTAGTCTTGCGGGCTTGAGCCCTTATCCTGTGGGATCTGATGCTATAGCTCCAGGTGGAGTGAGAACTGAACTGAATACAGTAAGACACCCGGCTGGTACAGCAGAGCTACTTGGTGTGGAGAAAAACCCCACACATTTGGTGACCAAGGGTCAGAAATGAAGTGCTCTGTGGGTAGAGCATTGAGCACAGGGGAGACACACAGGAGTTTCTCCTTTACACTGTACCTAATCCATAATTACACTGTACCTCATACATAATTATTAGTTCACTGGCCCAAAGCAAAACGAACTTTGTATTTCCAGTTTCTTATTAACTGAAAAATCTATAAAACTTGTCCATAACAAGGATCATTGGCCATAAAGACATGTGATTGTTAAAAATGAAGCTAGAAATTCTGATTAGTTTTACTTTAATATTACTGCTTTATTAAGTTACATATGCTTCCTGTAAAAAAAAAAAAAAAGATAATACATAAGTAAACAAAACAGGCCATAAAAGGCTCTGACCTAATCCTACTCCATGGAGGTAACTGGAGACAAGATGGGTTATACACTTTCCCTTTTTTTCCTATGCTTACATGAACATATAAACACACACATATAATGTGTAGAAATTCTAATTTTTGTAAATGGATTACTCAATGCTTATCTGTGACTTAATTTTTTCACTTGCCAATACTTCCCCTTATAAACATAACATTCACTGAAAAAGAAGTTGATTTTGCACCTGGTATGTGTCAGATGCTAGGGTTGCAACATTTAAGAGATACACAATCCCTATCCTCATAAAAGAAGGGCAGACACAATAATTACGGACTGAAATCTTAAAGGGAAAAAAAAAACCCAGGGGGTCTGGGAGGAGGAGGAAGAGGAGGGAGCCAGGGACCCCTCCTGAGAGGCCATTTAGGCTGACAGCTGAAGGACAAAAGGGAGTTAGCACCCAAATCAAAGGAGAGCGCTGGTCCAGGCACAGAACACCAGGAACAAAGGGCTGACGCTGGGAAAGTGCCGTGTGCCCGAGAAAGTAAAAGGTCCTGACACAGGAAAATGGCATAAGAGGAAACTAGAGGACCAGCCCAGGGTCAAAGCATGCAAGTTCTTCGGGCATGTGGATTGTATTCTAAGTGCAAAGAGGGCTTCCCTGGTGGCGCAGTGGTTAAGCATCTGCCTGCCGATGCAGGGGACACAGTTTCGAGCCCTGATCTGGGAAGGTCCCACATGCCGCGGAGCAACTAAGCCCGTGTGCCACAACTACTGAGCCTGTGCTCTGGAACCCACAAGCCACAACTACTGAGACCACCTGCCACAACTACTGAAGCCCGCACACCAAGAGCCCGTGCTCCACAAGCAGAGAAGCCACGCAATGAGAAATCCGTGCACCACAATGAAGAGTAGCCCCTGCTCCCCGCAACTACTGGAAGTCCACGCGCAGCACGCAGAAACGAAGACCCAACGCAGCCAAAAATAAATAATTAATTTTTAAAAAAAGAGAGAGAGAAGCCACCAGCAGGCTTTCAGCAGAGGAGTGACAGGATCCAACATATGCTACGGCCATATGTGCTTTCCACAGTGTATTTATTCAATACCCCACTGGTGGACACTTGGACGTCTCCAGTCACTTAACAGATATTCTAGGCTTAAAGGGTACACCCATCTTCAGTTCCAGCATATCTTTAGGTCTGAATGGTCTTGAGGAGTTCACTGATGCAGGGACTGATGGCTGCACCTGATGAAAGCTAGGCGCAGAGAATATCCTGGCTGGGCTGGGGCAACTGCAATTAAAATATCCTAAAAGGGGGCCTTCCCTGGTGGTCCAGTGGTTAGGACTTCACCTTCCAATGCAGGGGGTGCGGGTTCAATCCCGGGTCGGGGAGTTAAGATCCCACATGCCTCGTGGCAAAAAAAACAAAACGTAAAACAGAAGCAATATTGTAACAAATTCAATCAAGACTTTAAAAATGGACCACATCCAAAAAAATCTTAAAAAAAAAAAAGTGACTTTAAAATTCTATATATATCCTGAAAAGGATTAAGACAGAACAAAATCCAATCAAGCAGCCGTTGCTCAGGGCGTTTTTATGGTTTCTCTGGAAGAATACGGATGTTCATAGTTCCCAAATCCGTGCTCCCAGACTTGGTCTGTCGCCTAAGCTCTGCGTCCAACTACCTGGATGGTGTCTCTTCTCGGGTCCCCCAGAGCCACCCCAGACTCGGGATGCAACGACCAAACCCCCTCACCCACTCCCCCGCCCAGTGTCCTCTAGGTCAGTAATCGATCGCAGCGTCACCCGCTCCCTCAAGCCAAAGAAAGCTGGGTCCTCACCACTCAGCTGCCTCCCGCCCCTCTGTCCTCCACATCCAAACAGTTCACAAAGTCTCCTTCATGTTGCCGTCCTGCTGTCCACTCGCCCACCAGCCCTGTCCCCGCCCTCAGGTTCAAACCTCCTGTGGATTACTGGCCTCCAAATTCTCTGCCATCACTTCTGCCCTAACCCTTATGTGTCAACCAGAGAAACATTTTCAGTCTTTCTAAGTTCAAATCTGATCATGAAACTCCTCAGCCTGAAATCCTTAAAAGGCTCCTCGAAGCTTTCAGAGTTAAATCTTCGCAAGCCCGTGATCTGGCACCCGCTTACGTGGTCCCTAACTCCCTGCTTCTCTTATCTTGGGCCTCAGTCTCACCAAATCTCTGCTCAGAGCTGCACACTCTTCCCACGGCCCTTGCACTTCTGCAGGTGTGTGTCCGTCTACCTGAACATTCTTCACCACACTCTGTCCCACTGGCTCCTTCTTATCTAGATTTACACCCCCCTATTTGTCTTTCAGGACTCATCTTGGGTATTACCTCTCTAAAAGGACTGGAGAGCAGAGACTGTGAAATTTCCGCATTTGTTATCCCACTTTAAAATGAAAGGGAAGGGCTTCCCTGCAGGCGCAGTGGTGGAGAGTCCGCCTGCCAGTGCAGGGGACACGGGTTCGAGCCCTGGTCTGGGAGGATCCCACGTGCCGCGGAGCAACTGGGCCCGTGAGCCACACTACTGAGCCTGCGCGTCCGGAGCCCGTGCTCCGCAACAAGAGAGGCCGCGATAGTGAGAGGCCCGTGCACCGCGATGAAGAGCGGCCCCCGCTCGCCGCAACTAGAGAAAAGCCCTCGCACAGAAACGAAGACCCGACAGAGCCAAATAAATAAATAAATAAATAAAATTTATTAAAAAAGAGAAAGGGAAAATGGAAAATAAAGTTATAATCTTTATTTCCTAAACTTCCAAACATAGACTCCACCAGCCGCCACCCCCAAAGACGTATTAAAAACAAAAAAGTTCCCCCAAAATATATCAAGCAATGGTATCCTCAGTGGACTCTTTAATGACTATCTTGAAGGGACAAGCACTAATTTGAATATAGCGTTTTTATTAAAATCAGCCTCCGCATATTAAAGCTGTGCCTTCCTTCAGCATCTGTCAAAGCTTTATTAAATTTGGCTAATTTTTTGTTTTAGGCCAAATTTATGTGGAAAAAAGAAAACTCAATCTCTCTAATGTAGAAATATAAATTAAAACAAAAATAAAATAGTTGCAATCTGTCAAATTCACAAACATGAAAAGAATATTGGATGCTGGGGAGTGCAGAGTGAGATAGACACTTAGAAATACTTCTGGTTGTCATGGATACAAGGACAACTTTTCTTGAAGGCACTTGGGGGTCTTTAAATCATACCTACCTTTTTTCCCCAATAAACCCATTTCTGGACACTTTTCAACAGAAATCATCAGAGGAGCACAATCATTTATGTAAGGCACAGTCCATGCAGCACTATTTAGAAGAGTAAATGAAATGGGTACCACATGAATCCACGTGTAAGTGTACATTTACATCCACTGGAAGGACACGCCTAAAATGGCAATAGTCACTGTCTTTGACAAGATTACTGATACATTTTATTTTCTCTTATTTCAATTTTTCAAATGTTCTGTAATGGACATTTAGTACATTATTTTTAAAATGTATCTTTGCAAACCTTAAATGCATTCTTTCCGAGTAGTACTTGGAGTGAAGGAAAAAAACCTTATTAATTCCTCCCTTCTGCAACCCTTTCCCTTTACCATCAGTAACTACGGTTGAAAGTCTGATGTGTATGATTTGGGGTACTACTTCTATAAATTGATGACATACATATGTATATAAACGCATTGTATTACGTAGCTGTCATTACACTATTTGCTCTGTTCTGCAACTTAATGTTCTTCACTTAACGACACAGCTTAGAGATCTTTTCATGTTAATACATAGACATCTACCTCTTTTAAATAGCCGAAGCAATAAGTTACGGGAAAAGATTCATGAGAACTTGGCTCTTCTGTCACTAAGAGAAAGGCTTATAACTTAATATTATCTCCAAATAGAAGCAGAATTTTTATGAGGTGCACGTTAAAGCAGTTATTCTCTTTCCACGGGAGAGTAAATAAAAGAGAGCAGCAGATGGGCTTCCCTGGTGGCGCAGTGGTTGAGAGTCCGCCTGCCGATGCAGGGGACGCGGGTTCGTGCCCCGGTCCGGGAAGATCCCACGTGCCGCGGAGCAGCTGGGCCCGTGAGCCGTGGCCGCTGCGCCTGCGCGTCCGGAGCCTGTGCTTCGCAACGGGAGAGGCCACAACAGTGAGAGGCCCGCATATCACAAAAAAAAAAAAAAAAAAAAAGAGCAGCAGAGACGATTGCATTGGCATAAGAAACCATGTCCTGAGCACCACTTAGACACTAGACACAACTCTGCACCAGCTGAGCTATCACATTCCCTGGAAATTTCCCTCCCCCCGGCTCCGCCCCAGCATCTGGGCCAAAAATCTGCAAGTAAATACACATTTCACTTGATAGAAACATCTTCCTTGTTTTTGAGTTGTTTGACTAAGTCAGTAAGTCTTTCCAAAGCCCCAATCCAGTAAGCTGTCACCATCATTTCAGCCACATACAGGAACAATTTCACTGAAGTATTATTGACACTATGCAAATAAATTTCATTAGCATTTTAATTAACAAAAAAGATATTACTCATTGTTTCCAAGAATGAATAACTATCTAGAGACACTTGCCCAAGCGCCTTAGGTGGAGTCCGGTTCTAAAAACTTGGGCCTCATCATACAAAATTTCACTCTCTAAAATAAATACTGGGAACTCCCAATTTATTTCATTTCAGGTAAGGGAAGCCAAGTGAAATTCTGCATTTTCATTTTGAACCACAAATGCTCTATGAACACAGTTTTTTTGGTTAAAAATACTGACACTGTTTTCCCAGAATCTATAAAACCCCATCAGTAACCTGCACAAATGAAAAAGAAGATGAATCTCTGAGCCAACTGTACTGATAACCTCAGTTCCCTACAACACTAGGAGATTGCGGGAATAATCCTGATATTCATGACCCCTGCTCGAGAGAGAGAAACGCTGCCTTAGAAAAAAACAATTCACTGGAACAGCACTTCTTCACAGGGGGTCCTTCAGACAGTAAGTATCAAGGTAAGGCAATTACATTACATTCTTGCCAGCCTTTCCTAAAAGAACCAGTGTCAAATCAGGTGAACCAGAGACACCTGAAGGAACGTAGCAGTCTATTGTAACCGGGATGTAGAAGTCTCAGAAACATTAAGGATCATTGCTGGTTCAATTCAATTACTATGACCTTCCTCCTTTCTCTTCTGGGTGAATTCTTTTCCAACTTCTCAGGAACAACCAAACAAAATCTGACACAGTCTCTTTCATGGCCAAGGCTAGACCTTCTCTAAGTACAATAGCTTCTACTGAAGGCCCTCCCCCATAGGATCTGGGGTCCTGGAGGAGAGACCCATGGGCAGGACCTTAGGTAGTTTCATACCTGTCAGGCCAAGTTTCTTCACTTAGTGCTCGCCAGAGTGGGACATGCAGACCAGTGATGGAGCAAGAGACGCATTCAAGTGGCGGACAGACTGCTATGGCTTGAATGTTCATATCCCCCCAGAGGACGCGTTGAAGTCTTAACCTCCGAAGATGATATTAGGCGTTAGGAAGTGGGGACTTTGGGAGGTGCTTAGAAGTCATGAGGAGACAGCCCTCACAAATGGAACTGCAGTAAGTCCCCTACATACACACCTTCCAGTTTCGAACTTTCAAAGATACAAACACGCGTCTGGTCCCACAAAGGCAGCAGGACCTGTGCCGGCAACGTCAGGCCTGAGTGACACGGCAGCTCGCCCTCCGTCTCCTGTTGCTGACGGTCCTTCACCTCTGCCACGTCTCACCTCCCCCCCCTCCTCCTGTCAGTAACTCTCCTCGCCTGTTGCCTCCATGCCAGCCCCTGGACGCCAGCTGCCGTGCTGTACTACCGTACTTTTCGAGGTACTGTACCGTAAGATTTAAAATGTTTTATTTTTTGTGTTCATTTGTTTTTCATGTATTATTTGTGTGAAAAGCAGAACAGACCTATCACAGTACAGTATTGTGTCAGTTGGGTAACTGGGTTAGCTTTATTGGACTTACAAACACATTGGACTTACAAGCGTGCTCTCCAATTTGAATTTGTTCCTACGCAGGGGACTTACGGTAGTGCTTTCCACAACAGGCCCCAGAGAGCTCCCTTGCTCCCTCCGGCCGTGTGAGACTAAAAGGAGAAGTCTGCAACCTGGCTAGAAGAGGGCCCCAACCCAACCCAACCATGCTGGCACCTTGATCTTGGACTTCCAGCCTCTAGAACCGTGAGAAATAAATTTCTATTGTTTATAAGCCACGCAGTCCACGGTATGTTGTTCTAGTAGCTGAAACTGACTAAGACACAGATAAACTTACTTTTAATACTAAAAAATAGGCAGAAGACCTACACAGACATTTCTCCAAAGAAGGCATACAGATGGCCAATAGGCACATGAAAAGATGCTCAACATCACTAATCATTAGAGAAATGCCAATCAAAACTACAATGAGGTATCACCTCACACCAGTCAGAATGGCCATCATTAAAAAGTCTACAAACAATAAATGCTGGAGAGGGTGTGGAGAAAAGGGAACCCTCTTGCACTGTTGGTGGGAATGTAATTGGTGCAGCTGCTATGGAGAACAATACGGAGGTTCCTCAAAAAACTAAAACTATTTTGAGTTGCTATATGATTCAGCAATCCCACTCCTAGGCATATATCTGAACAAAACTCTAATTCAAAAAGATACGTGCAGGGCTTCCCTGGTGGCGCAGTGGTTGAGAGTCCGCCTGCCGATGCAGGGGACGCAGGTTCGTGCCCCGGTCCGGGAAGATCCCACGTGCCGCGGAGCGGCTGGGCCCGTGAGCCATGGCCGCTGGGCCTGTGTGTCTGGAGCCTGTGCTCCGCGACGGAAGAGGCCACAGCAGTGAGAGGCCCGCGTACCGCAAAAAAAAAAAAAGATATGTGCACCCCTATGTTCACAGCAGCACTATTCACAAAAGCCAAGACATGGAAACAACCTAAAAGTCCATCAACAGAAGAATGGATAAAGAAGATGTGGTACATATATATAATGGAATATTACTCAGCCATGAAAAGAAATGAAATTGGTTGGGTCATTTGTAGAGATGTGGATGGACCTAGAGTCTGTCATACAGAGTGAAGAAAGTCAGAAAGAGGAAAACAAACATCGTATATTAATGCATGTATGTGGAATCTAGAATTTGGTACAAATGAACCTATTTGCAGGGCAGGAATAGAAACGCAGATGTAGAGAAAGGATGTGTGGACACAGAGGAGGAAGAGGAGGGTGGGTTGAATTGGGAGATTAGGTTTGACATAAATAGACTACCGTGTGTAAAATAGATAGCTAGTGGGAACCTGCTGTAGAGCCCAGGGAGATCAGGTCAGTGGTCTGTGATGACCTAGAGGGGTGGGCGTGGGGGGTCTAAAAGGGAGGGGATGTGTGTATACATATAGCTGATTCACTTCATTGTACAGCAGAAACTAACACAACATTGTAAAGCAATTATACTCCAATAAAAAACAATTATATATATATAAAGAAACAACCAGCTCATAAAACCCATGATTTTGTAGCTATTATTGGCAAGGAAAAGTAAAATAGACTCAATTTAAAGTTGATTAAAACAAAAAGTGCTTCACAATGAAGCGGTACAAAGATGTACCAAACTCAGAAGTAACGTGCAGCTTCGAGATATTCAGGGTGCTTCCGATGCAGTCGTGAACTTTGCTCCCCTGGGCCGTATCCTCATTGATTCCCATAACTTCCACTGCTTTCTCGCAGCTAAATATTCCCACTAGCATTTAAACACACCCACATTTCTCTAATCTTTAAACAAAAAAAGACCCTCCCTCACTTCCCTTTGAACTACAGCTCTCTTTCTGTCCTTTTTCCCTCAAGCCTGATGGTTGAAACAGCTACACTAGCTGCCTGCAGGTTCCCAACCTCCCACTCAGCCCTCAACACGCTCCAATCTGGCTCCCACACCCACCTCTGCAAGGACACAACCCACCTGACGAGAAATAAACCCAGTGAGCGCATCAATCATTATCCCACTTTGTCCTTCAGGAGCGCCCCATGGGGCTGGCCTTCCTTCCACCATATTCCATGCAATCTGCCAGACCATTTATTAAGTTTCCCTCCTTCTTCGGTACATGTTGGTTTTTGTTTTTCAAGTCTCCTCTGTTGGCTCCTTTTCCCTAAACGAGGTGAAGTCCGGCGCTCTTCACAGTTGTACTTCAGACCCACTAACTACTCTTCTTATTACACATACTCCCGGGTACTTTCATCCATCCTCCCAGCTTCCGAAATCACCACCAGGTTGCTGATCCACAAATCCACGTCTCCAATTCAAGCCTCTCCACTGAGCTCCTGACTTGGAGGTTCTATAGGGATCTCAGTTCCGACACATTCTAAATGCAACTCATCAGCTTCTCCCTATGTTCCTACCGTAGAGATAAACAAGAGCGTCCACCTGGTTGCACAAGCCAGAGACGATTTTCCTTGACTTCTGTCCGCAAATACGCCCACCCAAACACTCTCCATGCCTACCTCCCCGACGTTGTAGGTTTGCTTCTCTCTATCTTTCTAGCACATCAGTACAGGCCCCTATCATCTGCAGCCTCATCACTGGGGCTCATCCCCAACTGTCACCTGCACGGCACATGAATTTATAGCTTCCACAGCATCCTAGGATAAGGTCCACAATTCCCTAACATGGTTCCTCAGTGCTCTCTCTCCTGAACTGGGCTCTCATCACATGAAGAACATTCTAGTTCTCCAAATTCTACAAACACGTTCCTGTCTTTGGGAACATGATTACAGAATGCGGAGAACTCAACAGCTACTCTTGCTTCAGGCTTCAGCTTCAACATTACTATGTTTTTCCCTCGTATGTGACTTACGATCCTTTACCGTAATTCTTATTTCATGTCTGCCTTCCCCTTTACACAGCACATTCCACGAGGGCAGTAACCACCGACGTCTCATCCATCCCCATATTCTCTGGCAGCGTCCCTGGCACTGTAGTGGATACTCAATAAATACTTATCGAATTCAGACACCAAAAGAAAATGAGATATCCAAAGGCCCTTAAGACAAGACTGTCTGAAACAGTAAAAATACCAGTTTCATTTGAGTACAGCCAACATTGCTTTGTTTTTCGGCTACCTAAAGAATGGTGTGCAAATGGCTACGAGAATCTACCAGTCTTCAGCATCGAACTCACACATGTTCTCTTCAGAGGAATCGGAACGGGTGATCCCATTCCTGTGTCATGAGCCTCTCGACACTTACCTTGCTTACTTCCTTTAAGGCCCTTTTGCAGACTTCATACTTTGAAGAGTCCTTAGGTGTCTTTTGACAGATAGTCTGCAATCAAGTAAAAGAACAACAAAATCAACTGATTTATTGTACTAAGTAAAACAAAACCAACGTCTAGTCATAGAGTTTTACTTGTAGCAAACGTAGCAATGCTGAACACAGTACTACGGATGAGTCTGAAGATGACATTAAAATCCGATGACAAAACTAGGAGACAGGGCTTCCCTGGTGGTGCAGTGGTTGCGAGTCAGAGAATATTTAAATCAGAGAATATTTTAAAAGGCTGAGATCACAGAATATACAGAATCGAAGGAAACTCGGCTAAAACGCGTTTTCAGAAGAATAAAAAGAAAGAATCCTGAAAATTCATAACATTACTAGAAATGTTACATTTAGAAAACAATCATTTCTTGTTAAAAAATAGTGAAGTTTGAAAATTAATATTTTCCTATATGTGTCAAAGTTTCATTATTTCTATAAAAGTCTTATTAGGCATAGGAAATAATAAACCTTTTTAGAGCCAAAATTTAGTTTTGATAACCGGGCTTCATTCTATTCTTAGACATGATAAATACTGATTTTAAAAAAATCAGAGCTAGATTCACAAAACTGCAAGTTTCCCCATATTTACAAGGAGAGAAGTTCCTAAGTCACAGGGAACGGTCAAGGAAGGGTGTAAAGGGAGTAGACTGAGGTGGCCTTGGAGAGCAGCAGGTGCTGTGAATTCTCTTCCCCTCACCGTGCAGCAGAGCAGCAAAGTGACCGTGACCACATGCTTTCACTAGTTTCTAAACCTCAGTGCTTCTTTAGAATAGCTCTTAGAATTTATAATGGAATCGAGAAAATGGAATTTATTTTGTAATCTTACTCGACTGTAATTTTTTATTGTAATTTTTTTGCTTTATTTTTACCCTGTATTTTGACTTGTAAAAAGCAAGTATGTCAAAACTGACATCATATGAATATTATCCATTGTAAAGTAGAACTATGCCAAAAGATTTTTAATTTGATCAAAAAGATACTTTTTGGGGCTTCCCTGGTGGCGCAGTGATTGAGAGTCCGCCTGCTGATGCAGGGGACGCGGGTTCGCGCCCCGGTCCGGGAGGATCCCACGTGCTGCGGAGCGGCTGGGCCCGTGAGCCATGGCCGCTGAGCCTGCGCGTCCGGAGCCTGTGCTCCACAATGGGAGAGGCCACAATGGTGAGAGGCCCGCGTACCGCAAAAAGATAAAAAAAAAAAAAAAGATGCTCTTTGAGCTACCACATGATCCAGCAATCCCACTCCTGGACATATATCCAGAAAAGAAAAAAAACTCTTAATTCAAAATGATACATGCATCCCAATATTCATAGCAGCACTATTTACAATAGCCAAGACATGGAAGCAACCCAAATGCCCATCAACAGACGACTGGTTTAAGAAGATGTGATACATAAAATGGAATATTACTCAGCTATAAAAAAAGGATGAAATAATGCCATTTGCAGCAACATGAATGGACCTAGAGATTATCATACTAAGTGGAGTAAGTCTGACAGAGAAAGATAAATATTACATGACATCACATATGTAGAATCTAAAAAATAACACAAATGAATCTATATACAAAACAAAGGACTTACAGACACAGAAAACAAACTTATAGTTACCAAAGGGGAAAGGAAGACAGGGGAGGGATAAATTAGGAGTTGGAATTAACAGATACATACTATATATATTAAATAGATAAGCAACAAGGAGTTACTGTATAACACAGTATATATCTTACAATAACCTATAATGGAAAATAATCTGAAAAAATGTATATGTATAAAACTGAATCACTTTGCTGTACACCTGAAACTAAGACAATATTGTAAATCAACTAGACTTCAATTGAAAAAAAAAAAAAAGACTCTTTGCCCCTCTAGCTGGATGGGAGTCACGTCGGGCCACCCCGTTCTCTCACGGATGCCCCTGCAGGTGCAGCCCAGCCGGTGTGCAGCCCTCCTGAGCTACCGTCGGTCTGTCCTTCCGGCTGTGCTTCCCACCTGGCAGTCTCAACTCTTCTCCCGGCCACATCTTACCACTATTCAAAATCACATACTTGTTTTCTTCATGAATGTTTCCTGAGGTAGGACGGATGCCTGGGCTTTCCTCACTCATCCTGAGCAAAAATGCAAAACAGGGCAGGTTCATGCCCTGTGATGCTGTAGAGGACCTCCTTCCTGTGCGACATGGAAGCACCTCATCATCTTGGAATGTGACAGGAAGGGATCTTAGTGGTCAACCGGAGGAAACTGAGGCCCAAAGAGATTAAGTGACTTGCCCAAGGTCAGAGGCCTAGTGGCTCAGCCAGAAAAGCAATCCGGGACTCTTGACTCCAAGATGTCAATATTCTTCCCATTTCAAAAAAATGTTAAGAAAATGAGGGATAATCTAACTTCTTCAGAGTGACCCCACAAGCCTAAATTGAAGGTAATTTCCAAAGATATTAGACACAGGCGGGACTTTCCAACCGAACAGCACCTTCTCACTTAATTGGGGGATTTTTTTTTTTTTTTTTTTTTGTGGTATGCGGGCCTCACTGTTGTGGCCTCTCCCGTTGCGGAGCACAGGCTCCGGACGCGCAGGCCTAGCGGCCATGGCTCACGGGCCCAGCCGCTCCGCGGCACGTGGGATCTTCCCGGACCGGGGCACGAACCCGTGTCCCCTGCATCGGCAGGCGGATTCTCAACCACTGCGCCACCAGGGAAGCCCTAATTGGGGGATTTTTATAGAAGGGATATAATTTAAGTGGGGTAAGAATAATTTTCTTAATCGGACTTGCAGCAGCACAGCTCCGCACAGAGGAAAGAGACACCAGATCACATCTTACATCCATCAGCAGGGGAAGGCGGGTCACCCTCTGCATGGGGAGAATGAGAAAGGAGATCATGGGTAAATTCCTACAGTCTTCGTGGGACTCGATTCGGGACAAGACTTCCTTGAAAGATGGGTTGGTGGCTCTGAGGAAAAACAAAGAAAGACAAAACTTCAAAATACTTCCCCTTCAAGTTAAGAAGTACAAATGTATAATAAAATATTGTGATAAATTCATATGTTATCAATGATTTTTAAATATAGAAACAACATAAACACATAATTACATACAGAGACATGGGTGGCTTATCTGCCTTTTACAGTCAAGACTGGATATAAGATATAAATTTAAGGTAACAATATGAACAATAAGATGAAAATGTATAGGCTAGAAATTTTTAGAAGTAGAAAGTAGACTAATGAAAAAGCAATGGTATAATGGTGAATGTATACATTATAAATTAGTATACACACTAGAACTCATATCTGATCATCTGTAAACATTCCATTTAAAAGATAACACATGTTTTAACCCACTCCTCTAGCCCGAGATAATAATCTAAGAAAGAAATGTCAGACTGGATTTACTTACTAGGAGGTTTTTGGACTTTTTCAAAGCTTCTAAGACAGAAAACCTTCTGATCATGGGAGCCAGAATATTCCTCCTCTCCCAGTGACGTTAGAACAGTGTTAGTACTGCCAGAACATTTTTACAGAATTTAGCAAGACACATCTACATCAAGGATCTCATGTGGAACCACCCTATAACTTTCAGGGGTGGCCAAGAGGGGGTTCCAGGAAGAACGAAGCCTCAGAAAGGTCCTCAATTTGCCAAATAAAAGATTAGTATTCAGTGAAGACAGAAGTCAAACCGAGGTCTGCTGACTTTCAGTGGGTCCCTGACACTGCATCTCTCACTCTGTCACCTCACTTCACCCCAAAGGGAGCTCTCAGGAGTTCCAGGGTGACTTCTGAGGAGGAGGTGGGGAGGCGATGGCCCTGGATTCTGTAATCCCCCTGTAATCCCATGTTGGGGGGGCGGGGGGCAAGAAGCAGGGTGGTGGCAATTGTAACCTTTTTTAAAAAAATACACTTTGAAACTTGGATGACTGGGTTCAAGGCTGCTAGAAATAAATTAGGAAATACCCAGAAGAACAAAGTAAAAGAAAGAACACAGAAAGGTTTTGATCTCATTTTCTTAAATTGAGGAGTTTTAGGTTTCCTGCTAGCTTTGAAAAGATTTTTAGGAAGTTAAAAAAAAAAAAAAAGCAGCAGCAAATTCTAAACCAGTTGCCTATTTAAATTACTTAGGTCCCAGGCCTAAGTAATTTAATTAGGCAACCGGTTTAAAAGATTCTGATGAAACCAGAAAGATTTCAAAGATTCTGAGGACACAGCCTAGGATGCACCCTGGGCATTGTTTTGTTTGTTGGTTTCCACATCCCAAAGGGCAAGTGAAGTTGAAAATCACAGCCTTAAATGTAAATTTACAACAACTGCAACAAAGTTTCTGAAAACACAGCTACTAATTTCCATGTGAAAGCTCCAATGATGATATCACTGAGCTAATTTAAATAAAACCTTTATTTTTAAAGAGTTAAAGTACAGCAGTACCTATTCGCATTTTTTTTTAATCCTGCAAAACAAAGCGAAATTTAGCTCTAATTCCAGACTTTGTTTTCACACCTGTAACTTGGATTTTCCAACAGTTCCAGAGTAACCTTCCCATCAGCGGTTCCCATGGGGGATGGAGGGGAGCTTAGGGAAAGTGAGGGTTCTGATTCTCCATCCTCCACCCCTGCAAGGGATGTCAGGCGACGTCTGGAGATATTTTTGTTTATCACCACTGGGGTGTGGTGGTGCTACGAGCATCTTGCGGGCAGGGGCCAGGGATACTGCTAAGCTAAACATGCTACAATGTATGGGGCACTTTCCACCACAAAGACTAATCTAGGACAAAATATCAGTAGTGTGCCTACAAACCCTGCTTTGTACTAACAGCCTCCTGTGAGGCTGGCAGCTGTGGGTTTTCCGCCCTGCCCGCACGAGATTTTAATGAGAATGTGGAGGGGGAAAGGGCACAATCAGCCTTTCTCACCAACTTGGGGGCTGAGTCTCCAAGCAGCCGTGAGGTGCTCAGCACCAGAGGCTCTCACACATTGCACAGAAACTGACCTGCGTTCCCTGCTGCCGTCATAAACGCCACCGACTCACAGCAGGGGAGGAGAATGATTACAGCCAGTCAGCCCTCAGACTGCGTTTACAGCAATGTACAATTGCACTGTCAAATAGATAGCCCCTTGTGATAAACAAGCTCCCGACCCCCCGCAAGAAAGCAATATAGACATTACTGAACCAAGGCGGACTCTTTTAAGGATAGAGATGGCCTAGACATCACAAAATGCTCAGTAACCTAAATAGACAAAGGGAAAAAGTATGGGGGGAAATTTAAAGTTTAATTCTTTTTTTGTGTCATAGCTAAAGCCTTTGAGAACTTTTTTTTAAAAACTGCCTTCCTTCAGACCTTCCCCTGCTCTCCTTACCCCTAACTACCCAGAGGGGGAAAATCAGCAATTCCTATAAACAACTGAATAGAGCTGTCATTTGAATGCAGGAAGATTAGGATAGTTGAGAAAGCTCTGGCTCCTAGGGACTAGTTCAACCTACTCAAAAACTCTATCTTGGCCTCAGGCTACTTCATGGCCAAATAACAGTTTAGAGAACAATCTTCTCACCATTTAGAATGATGATCACGGATCGCCAACCCTCCCACCCCCCAACCCCGTGTCTTGCAGCAATTAAAAAAAAAAAAAGAAACAAGGAAAACAGCAACAAACTATAGTTTCATAATTGCTATAGAGACAAAATTCTCCACAAACTGGATTTTTCTAATCAAATGCCCTTACCCTAAAAGCAATCCTCTTAAAAATTTCTCCCTGGAAAGTAGATCATGAGGAGGCATTTCTAAATATAATTTAAGAGATACATTAATTTCAATCTATGTGACCTAATTAAAACAAATTAAAATTGTAACATTCAATATTGCTTACAACAATTTTTGTAGTGTCCGCTGTTGGTAGACTTCATTTGTGCAGTATTTCACATATGGGTCAAATGTGGATGCTGTGTGTTTTTCCACAATGTCACTTATGTCATCTATGAAGATGTTATTCTGATGCCTTGCTTCCAACTCTGTAAAGAATCTGAAAATAACAAAGAAAATCATTTACACTTCCTTCTGTGTGCTTTAATAGACAACAGATCATCCTCATGTAATACTATTATACGTACAGGATTTGAAAATATCCACAGTACACGGTACCAAAAAATACAAGAAAAAAACTATAAAACAGTCTAAATTTAAATCTATCATATAAAGACCTTATTACTTTGTATGGTTGGCTTAAAACATTAATAATCCAGGGCATTTCTGTGCTTTCGGGTATATTTTATAATGTACAGATTTCACTATTTTTCAAGAATTCCCTAGATACTAGGAGGGGGACAGAGTTCAAGCTTACATATTTTACTGTATTGAAAAGCATATGAGGGTTTCCCTGGTGGCGCAGTGGTTGAGAATCCGCCTGCCGATGCAGGAGACACGGGTTCGCGCCCCGGTCCGGGAGGATCCCACGTGCCGCGGAGCGGCTGGGCCCGTGAGCCGTGGCCGCTGAGCCTGCGCATCCGGAGCCTGTGCCCCGCAACGGGAGAGGCCACAACAGTGAGAGGCCCGCGTACCGCAAAAAAAAAAAAAAAAGAAAAAGAAAAGAAAAGCATATGAGCAACACACCTAAGTTAGTGCCTAAAAAACAGGTGTAAAACAAGCCTAGTTCTGTGTCCTTTCTCTCAAAGTAAAAATAATCATATCATTTAAATCTAATACGTGACATTTCAATGACTTCGTATATGACTGAAGATTGCAGTTTAGAATTGCCAGTGTGTGTGTGTGTTGTGTGTACTTGCACCAGTGACCAGCAACTTCGGTATCATCCAACAGCTCATCAGAAATGCAGAATCTCACCACCTACCTCCCCCAGTCGGAACCTTATCAAGATCGCCCCACGGTGTGAATGCACCCTGAAAATTGGGAACTTCCCGAGGGCACACTTACTGAGCAAGTTCAGAGCGGCAGGAAAATCTTGATAGAAACAACTATCACACAGGACTAGAGCATTTTCTTTAAAAGTGTGAAGAAGGTGAAACCAACAATAATGTCTAATGTTGTCTTCTGGAATACTAGTACAAGGGAAGGTCAGTTTTCCACAAGCCCTTTAGCATTTAGCACACCATTGCTCCTTACCAGTTTTCTGGGCGGACTCCATTATATAAAATTCAAGGCACACAGTGAATGAGACACCAGAATTTATATGAGATGATTAACAGTAAACACAGGCTAACATTTCCTGACATTTATATCTCCCTTCTTTTCAAAGAAAATCCTGGCACTCAAAAGAATTAAGAGGTCTTATTTTTATACATTTACATGTACATTAAACTCATTTTAATGTAAATTGTATTAGCTTCTTGCCATTATCTATTCTAATTTTAAAAGTCTCCATAGGAGCTTAAAAGACAAAGAAATGCATTTTAACTTCCTAGAAGAATAAATTTATTTATATTCTGGGTAAACACCTACATTTTTATTGCCTTTAAAAGGGACTTAGGGAAAATAATCAATATGGTTCCTATCTACATGGCCTCATCATCCAAGCCCCTTGTTTAAAACAGCAAAAGGAGCAACTGAGAGCACACTTTGCTGGACTATTTGGCTTTCCTCCCAATGGGATCAGGGTTTATACACACAGTTCCTAGACAGCAGGTCAGAAAAACACATCTGGGCTTCCCTGGCGGCGCAGCGGTTGAGAGTCCGCCTGCCGATGCAGGGGACGAGGGTTCGTGCCCCGGTCCGGGAGGATCCCACGTGCCGCGGAGCGGCTGGGCCCGTGAGCCGTGGCCGCTGCGCCTGCGCGTCCGGAGCCTGTGCTCCGCAACGGGAGAGGCCACGGCGGTGAGAGGCCCGCGTGCCGCAAAAAAAAGAAAAAAAAAAAGAAAAACACATCTATGTTTCAAAACTCAGTCAGTGACTTCATGTCACTTTGTCACTCTGAGTTTATGAAGTTTCAAATAAAATGTCAAACCCTCTCCAAAAAGTTTCAGAATTTCAAAAACATAAAACCATGTTTCTTAAAGAATATTTTCTGTCTAGACTGGTCCCTGACTTCAAGAAATTTGTGATATATTAAGAAGGTAAGAATGATAAACATAAATGATATAGGAAGAAAAAATGCTTGTATATAACTAACTACATGTTGGAACATATATGCAAAAGGGTGCTGGTGGCAGTATCTTGTTTTAAATTATATGAGCTATATATTTTTCATTCTGGTAAGATATACATTTTAACCATTTTCAATGGCTTTAATTACATTCACAATATTATGCAACCATCATCACTATTTCCAAAATACCTTCCTCACCCCAATCAGAAATGCTGTACCCATTAAGCAATAATTCCCCATTTCCCCCTCTCCCCAGCCCCTGATAGCCTCTAATCTACTTTCTATCTCTATGAATCTGCCTATTCTAGATATTTCTGGAATCATACAATATTTGTACTTTTTGTCTGGCTTATTTCACTTAGGATAATGTTTCCTAGGTTCATTCATGTTAAGGGATATACCAGAACTTTTCCCTCTTTATGACTGAATAATATTCCACTGCAGGTACATACCATAATTTGCTTATCTCTTCGTCTGTTGATGAACACTTGGGTCGTTTCCACCTTTTGGATATTGTGACTAATGCTCCTGTTAACATTACCATAACAAGTATCTGTTTGAGTCGCTGTTTTCAAATCTTTGGGATACATATCCACAGGTGGATTTTCAAGCTCTCTGACTCTGCCACTAATAGTATACATCACGAAATGATAGTATAGATCCGAGAACCAATACAGAATAAGCTGAGTTACATGCCAAGAAAAGAGTATTTCCTTAAATGAAGCTGGAGTAAGAAATGATCCTTTACCTGCGGACACTCAGAGTTGAGTGGCCCATGGGAGGCATGGAACCAATTAATTGCGATATAGGACTTATTCACAGAAACATACAGCGAGAAGCGCAGGGCAGGGTGACTGGCGGCGTGAGGGCTCCTCAGGGGTGAGGATGACAATACGGGGAGTAGGGGGGCAGAACACTGCAGGCAGGGGCACAGCGTGGGCGCAGGCACGGATCTCGCTGGGAAAACCGAGGGCTTCAGCGAGGCGAGGTGTCCACCAGAGGAGGAACAGGGGCTGCAAAGCAAGCGGGTCAGAGCTAGACTATCAAGGGTTCACTGTCTACTGAGGAACTTGGGCTTAATCTATGCTATGGATAAGGAGAACCTGCTGGCGATGTTGAAGCCATCCAATCAGACAGAGACAATTGAGACTGACGTGGGGAGAGACAGACCATAAGCAGGCCAGTGAGATGCTAATCTGGGCAAGTGAAAATAAAGCCTTGGCAGTGGGAAGTCAAAAAGGGAGGACAGGGCTTCTCTGGTGGCGCAGTGGTTGGGAGTCCGCCTGCCGATGCAGGGGACGCGGGTTCGCGCCCCGGTCCGGGAGGATCCCACGTGCCGCGGAGCAGCTGGGCCCGTGAGCCGTGGCCGCTGCGCCTGCGCGTCCGGAGCCTGTGCTCCGCAACGGGAGAGGCCACAGCGGTGAGAGGCCCACGTACTGCAAAAAGTAAATAAATTTTTAAAAAATTAATTTAAAAAAGGGAGGACACATTAGGGTAATAATTTGGTGGGAAAGTTAACAGAATAGAGAAACTCATTAGATGGAAAAGTCAAGGAAGACGTTGTGGTTTCTAGTCAAAGTTTCTGGCTGGGCATCAAGGTAGCTCATGAAACCATTCATGTAGACAGGGACTTAGGAGGAAGGGGGAGAAGCAAGAAGAAAAGAGTTTAAGTTTCCCTGAAAATATACATGTGTGAGAATTCAGAGCCACAGGAATTCTAGGTAGTATGTAATCAGGACAAGTTCATTTTTAGCTGGTTTTCATATAAATGCAAAATAGTTGTAATTTCTTTTAGCTCCAAGTGTCGTTTAAGAAAACGTTCAAAGAAAACTGAAAAAATAAGAAACCATTCATAAGGTCATTATCGTGTAAATCTAGGAAATAAATATCTTAGAGGCAAAGATCTCTTCCAATTTCTTGTCTTCAGCTAACTGCTACAGTCTGAGGAATGCAGCTGCATGACCCAAAACAACAGTAACTTGGCTTTTCCCAATGAAAAGGAAAATTCATTTATCACTATAGAAGGTTTGCCAAAGTACAAGATTAAAAATGAAATACTAATGAAATATCTATGCTACTTATTTTAATATAATATAAACGAAGCCACCCATCTTTTATTTAGACATTGGCATAATTAAAACATAATTCAAAGCTTTCTATGTTAAATTACACTGGTTGTTTTTGGCAAATTTGCATATTTTACTAAGTGAGCTGAGCTACAAACAGGCCAAGAAAGTATTACTAAAGAATGAAGTATTATTTCAATAACCAAGAAAGCTGGAGATCCAAATGAAATCTGAAGCAAAAAGAAAAGCATTCTGGTTCCCTAGACGAAACTTGAATGAGTCTGTGAAGCAATTTGGCTTACCTGAAGGATAACTTTTTAATGGAAATCTACTTCAGCCCAATGAATTTTTTTTTTCTGGCACAATACCTTCATTATTTCCTCTTTGTAGCATTACCAAAATGATCACGTTTTACAACCAATCATGTTACACAACCTTTTTTTTTTTTTTTTTTTTTCCCCACCAAAATTCTAATGTCATCGCTAACGTCTAGATTTTGAGAAACCTCTGATGAACCAGGAAAGGCTTCCTGGAAGCACTGCCTCTTAACCAGAAACCCGGGTTAGCCCTGTTTGACTGTTGACTCACCATCACCAGCATCCGGTGGCTCTGAATTCTCACAGATGCATATTTTCAGCTGTCTATTTGACACGTTCAAAGGAAAATTAAACTGCTTGCTTCTTGATTCTTCTCTCTCCACCTCTTCACATCCATACGTCACATGAGCACTGCAAATGACTGCAGCCTGCCCGGGTGAGCTCCTTGGCTGTGCAGAGAAAGGTCAGCCCACCGAGAAACACAAGGGCAGCCTCCCAGGAGGTGGGGCCTTCAAGATGAGTACTATACAGCCATGTTCGAGGAGCTTGCTCAAGGCCTGTAACCTCTCCTCTTAATATTTCCTGGAGCTGCAGGGACTGGGTATTCTTGAGGCTTTTGGTGGTTGCTTTATCAAGTGATGGGCTTAAATGTGGCACCTCATTTTCAGGGAGAAAACAAAGTCAACGGTGATGTAGCCGCTTCTGATACACTCAGCACATGTACTTTTGTGAGCGTCACTTTCTCCCTTCCGTAGTAGGCCGAAAAGACCTACAAGTTCAGGCTACATGTCCCCATACCATCACTAACAGTCTTCTTAAAATTCAGCTGGTAATGCCATTGGCATGTCAGGGATGAGCATTTCCCGAGAGCTCTCGAAGACGGTACAGTAAATCCGCCCAACTACGGAAGAGACTAAAACTTATTTAACGCAGACAACAAATCTGGTTTCATCAGCCAGCCAACAAAATTTCTTCCCAAGTGCCTAGCCCAGGACGACATGCTTCGGTGGACGTCAAGGAGCAAACAATTGATAATCCTGACAGCCAGTTACTGTGCCAAGCCCAGGGCTTCTCATGCACTGCCTCATCTAATTTAATCCTCAGACGGCCAATAAACCCATAAGAAAACCAAGGCTAAGAGTACTTCAGTCAAAACTTGAAACAACTGGGCCTCAGTCTGAGCCCAGAGCCAGAGGCTTTCTGAGTCCAGAGCCTGTGTTTGAACTACTACACCTACTGTAGCCTCTGCTCGCAGGTACCCACTGCTCTGTTACTACTGGCCAGCCCTCAACCTAGCCATCCAGAAAGAAGGCTAACAGCTGGAACTGAAGAAGAAATACACTACTTTCCAAGACGACCAACTGTTTCACTATCTCAGCAAATAATTTACACACATCAACACAGTAAAGACTTTCACAGTGGATTTATCCTACGGCAAGATGTGCAAGACCGCAGAAGAGCTGAGAGCCCCCCTAGCTGCAGCCTCCAGGAGGGCGGCGGCTGGCAATGTGCTCTGCTCTCCATCCACACAGCATGAACAAATACTGTTTTACGGGTGCCAGGTGAGACCCTCCGGGAGTCAACATCTTAGCCCTCCCTGTTCCTTGCCGCCCTCCCCCCTTTGCCCCACTCATTCTTCAAGTCTCAGATTAAAGTTCGCCTCTTCCAGGAAGCTTTCCCTGACCCTTCTGGGCTGGGTTAGGCACCCTTGTTTTATGTCTTAATAAACCTCTGTGCTTTTCCTTTGGTGTACCTACTATGATCATAATTAATTATGATTTTGTTTACCTTTGTCTCTCTTAGCAAGGGCTAGAGGACAGAGGTCATGTCTGTTTCGTTCAACACTCTATGCTCGGGACCTGGCCATAGCACCTGGAATACAAAAGAGAGCCAAATATTTGATGGGTGAATACATCGAATTTGTGTTCTAAACAAGTTAAAGAAAATTATGAAGATGGAACCCGTTCGAGGAATTTTGTTCTGTTGCTATTTTACTAAGACTGTAACCCCTGCAAAGAAGTCAGGCTCTACGTTGCTTCACTCACTGGTAAATCAAATCCGTATATATTTACTGACCACAAACGGAGTTCCCAGAGCTATTCGACGCAGTGAAGGTCACCAATGAAGGCAATGAACTCCCAGCACAAGCTTTTTTTTTTTTTTTTTTTTTTTTGCGGTACGTGGGCCTCTCACTGCCGTGGCCTCTCCCGTTGCGGAGCACAGGCTCCGGACGCGCAGGCGCAGCGGCCACAGCTCACGGGCCCAGGCGCTCCGCGGCACGTGGGATCCTCCCGGACCGGGGCACGAACCCGCGTCCCCTGCGTCGGCAGGCGGACTCTCCACCACTGCGCCACCGGGGAAGCCCCAGCACAAGCTTTTACAATCCTGTCCAGTAGGGTCACTAAAATGAGACCCAGTTCAGCCCACGTTTCTTCAATGCCAGCTGCACTTACTGAAAACCCTACCACACCGGCCCCTCCCTCACCTGATTTAGGGAGGGTTCCAGGCCACTAAGAAGCTCAGCACTGAGCGCTCTAGCTGGAGAGGCACAGAAAGCGGGGCTCTGGTTATAATCAGTGCTGTCCCGTGCCTTTCTCGGAATGGCACCCTTTCCAGGTACTTTTCCTTCATTAATATCCATCTACCTAAAGCAAACTCAGATCATTCCTGGCTATACCTTCCTCACTGGGGCGAGCTGTCAAGCTAAGTGGCTGTGCTATTCCACCAGAGAGGGTCGTATTCACTTATGCCGGAGACATGGAACATACCAGGCAGGTTTCACTTGTCTAAATTGCTATTATATAATAAAATATCTTCACTAAACAAAGAAATAGTCCAGATAAGTGGCAGCAAACTATGTGCTGCTGGAAATACTTTCCTAACAGAGCAACAACAGGACATTCTGTTCTCTACCAAAATGAAATTCTATTCTGCTGTGGATAAGTGAGATTTGGGGCTTATTTGTTTGGGTTTGTTGGATTTTTGTTTGTTTTGGGGGGTTTCGTTTTGCTTTGTTTTGTTTGTTTTGGTGGTCACGTTGACACTAAAGCATCAATTTCTTTTAATACATTAGATCAGGAAGAGCAAACGCATGGCTAGAGTAACCCCACTAGGCCACGGCAGGCATTCCTGGTTATGGCGCTTTGCCCACACGCAGAATCTGTACTTCAGGCAGCCATCATCCATCCATCAAAATCAGTGATGAACAAAGATGAAGCTCATCTATGAATCCTTCACCAGACCCACACTGACGGATAGGAAATCTGTTAATTCAACAGAAATACAGGGCTGTTGCTTCGCAATGAGAATGCCCTACATCCTGGTCTGGTAAAGGTCTCACAGGGTTTCCTCCCCAGCAGACGGTACAACCTTCTCCCATTCCATCTTAGTGTTTTCTGAAATTTTCTCTCTGGGTTGATAAGAAAGGGATAAGGGTTGAATTAAAAATGGGAATGTGCGAAGAAATGTCCTCAACAAAAATGTTCTGGTAGCCCTCATTTCCATCCTGAGAGCTACTGTGTGATCCTTAAAATCTCTAGGATGGTTTTTGTTAAAAGATTCTTATCGTCCTATCAAAACCTTTAAAATCAACCTGGACATATGAATGGAAGGGACTGGGGTGAAGAGATAAATGAAGGGTTTTCTTACCCTTAATACCACACAACACAGAGCCTGCTAGGTTTAAATACAGCTCCCCCACAGACACTTTCAGTTCAGGGCACCCAGCAAATCCCAAAGAAGAAAGGTGGGGGCCAGGGAAGGCAGGGGCATGGAGAGAATACAGAACCAAGGGCCCCGGAGGCTCTCCTGCATCGGTCAAGGCTCCCATTTCTTCGTCTTTCCTTTTTTCACCGATCACATACGTGCTATAGAGGGAACGTACACAGGACCACACAAATATAGAAAAACAGTATGTTTAAAGTGCTTGAAATTTTAGTATCATTAGACCAAGTTTTCGCTTAAAAATCAGAATTTAAAGTACTTATCATACGAATCTACTTCACAGAAGCTGGAGGAAAAGGGTCTTGTTCCCATGGTAACCTTCTGCATACCTGATTCTTTTGTTTCAGCACTACCCACGCACTCATCCACATTTTAATTTCTCCCAGAAAGGAAGATAACACTCGAATGAATGAATGACGGGAAGCATGCGCCACTGAGAGGGCTTGGTTGAGAGTCCGCCTGCCGACGCAGGGGACGCGGGTTCGCGCCCCGGTCCGGGAAGATCCCACGTGCCGCAGAGCGGCTGGGCCCGTGAGCCGTGGCCGCTGCGCCTGCGCGTCCGGAGCCTGTGCTCCGCAACGGGAGAGGCCGCAACGGTGAGAGGCCCGCGTACCGCAAAAAAAAAAAAAAAAAAAAAAACGTCCTGAGAAGAGAAGAAAGCTTGTGTATGCATGCGCCTGGGATGCTCTGAGTTATTACGGACAGTTCTGCAGTTTTTAATTATGTTTTCTAAAAATTTGAGCACAACTATACATTTCCATCTAAAAGAAAATCACACCCCCACCCCCGATTTTATATATGACTGTGAACACCGAGACCGGGATGCCTGGTTCATCACTGGATTTCCAGGCCCTAATAAGGAATGAGGACCCTATAAACGTGTTGACCGAACCAATACCAGGTACCTATTATTCCTCCTTGCCCCACTGTTAAAGTCCTGTCTCCCAAGGAGAGGGACAGTGATAATATAAAATATGGATCTGCCAGGCATGAGTTAATAACTTCAGGCAGGAGTTAAATGATCAGGTCCTCACAAGGTGGGTGAGCTGGGGTGAGGCCGTGCCCAACGGCCCTGCTGCTTGCCAAGTATGGCAGGTGGGTGTTTATGCTCCTGACACCGCATCCAAGACACAGGGCTGTAACCTCAAGAATAGTTTTGCTAATCCACTGCCTGGCCAAAATTCTTTGAGAACTCCAAACCTAGAAAAGATTTATGACTTTCTGAGGAACTGTTTCCTTTTATTAGATGACGGTTACATAACCAATTCTGTGACCCTTTCCTCTTTGCTGCCTGGAAGGGTGTTGCTGTGTTTAACCCTCACTCGTAGTAGGTCTAGCAGGAGAGCTGGCTGGCGATGCTGACTCCCTTTGTCCTTGCCTTGTCTCCTATTTCCCACTCAAACAGATGCACTGGGCACGTGTCATTTACTGCAAGGAGACTTGAGCCTTTGGTGGATGCGGTTGGAGGATAAATTATCAATTTACAAACAAACAAACCCAGAAAACGTGGCTTCTTGGCTGCTGTTTGGAAACAGCACTGAGAATGAATGTATAGAATGTTGGAACAAAGTCAAATGAAACAATGACATCTTTTCATGCTGAAGCCCCCTTTCCTATTATGAACTGGTCATTCTGGAATAAAATCAGCAGAGAGGAACATGTTTGCCTTCAGGCACTATGTCCAGGTCCTTTTTAGGGGGCACCCTTGGTGTTTCAAGTCAGAATTCAAACCACAAGGAAGAGTAACATTTAAAATAAGCCCCAAATCTTTGCATCTTGGTTTTTCTTGATTAAATATGCCCCCAAAAGTCATCTTCCTGACAGGAGGAAATGCTTTCTACGGCTCCCATCAGCTTCATCGAGAAGAAAAAGGAACCAGGACACAGAATTTTGAAAAACTCTAGAGGTTGGTTTCCTAAGCCATAATCTCCTAAGAAAAAGGATGCTTGTCTGCACCGGGGAAAGAGAATCCCATGTCTTCACTGACATGTTTCAAACCTGCTCCAGTTTATCAGCAGCTGGCTCCACTCCGCCCCTTTTCACACAACCCTCTCCTTCACCTTTTTTTTTTGTTTGTTTGTTTTTGCGGTACGCGGGCCTCTCACTGTTGTGGCCTCTCCCGTTGCGGAGCACAGGCTCCGGACGCGCAGGCGCAGCGGCCATGGCTCACGGGCCCAGCCGCTCCGCGGCACGTGGGATCTTCCCGGACCGGGGCACGAACCCGTGTCCCCTGCATCGGCAGGCGGACTCTCAACCACTGCGCCACCAGGGAAGCCCTCTCCTTCACCTTTCATCAAGGATTTTAAAAATACTTTCTTTTTAGATGGCAATTAGCACAGGCTGGCAAAGTAGCCAAAGAATAGGATCTATGGGGGTAAACAAGTTCTTATCCTGGTTTTAAGTGGATTTGGGATAATAATAAATTTGTTTCTTCATTTATGAAAACGAAAGGAACCGAGCAGAGAAGACTGGGTCAATCATCAGTCCTGCCACATGCAGCAATCAGCTCAAGAAAGACCAGTGGCAACACGTGGAAGCCGGAAACATGCCGGGAAGAGGGCAACAGACCTACAGGCCAATGGTAAGGGAGCCTGAAAGCAGGGAAAAGGGAGAACGTGCAATTATTAAACCTCCAAATCACCTCCTCGATATCAAAGACCGGGCTTTCCACTTTCTTTCTCTCAAGCTTTATGCACTCCTCCAACATCAGCTATGTGTGACCTCTTATCTCAAGAGTAAACTCTATTAGATCACAGTACCTGTAAGTAAATACACTTCCAGCCAAAGTCCATTTTGCACGGTACCTACTACAGCAAGGCTATCCTGTACCATTATATCACACGGCTGGAAGATGTATATAGGATATTGGTTAAGAGTGCAGGCTCTGGAGCCAGATGGCTTGGGTTCAAATCCTGACCCCATCTTCTGCTAGCCATGTACCCTTAGGCTACTTAACCCTTCCGTGCCCTCTTTCCTCATTTATAAAGTGGGAACAATAATGGTGTTCTCATGATGACTAAATGAATTAAAACATGTTCAGTAGTTAGAACACGGTCTGGCACCTGGCACGTCATCAACATTAATTATTACTTAAGGTACAAAAAAATGCCTCTCCCTCCTGGGTGAATTTATACAATCCACATGTCTTTTAAGTAAAGCCAGTTGGATTCCTTTTTTCTTTTTTTTTAACTTTAATTTTATTGATGTTTTTATACAGCAGGTTCTTGAGGTCAGTTGGCTTTCTTGCTTTTGCACTCCACTCTGTCCAAGGACAGCGAGTCTCGCTCCTGTACTTCCATCAGTTAAGTCTGGGTGGCAGGTGTAATACCATCCCGCCATACACTGAATCGCTCAAAGTCACCGGTAAGCACTTCCTCATCAACTTCTTAAGAACTGTAGTAGGTACTTATCAATGACAAAACTAGAGGAGGATTAGCTCAGTCCTTCATAGGGCCTATGGGTTGGTACCTCCTTGATGAGTGGGAAAGCAACAGACCAAAGCAAACTGACAATATGCTCTCGAGAAGTGGCGGAACATATATAAACACTGTTCTCAGCCTTGGCCTCCTACTCATTGTGAGGAAGAAGTCACGTCAATTAAGAGGCTTTAAGTCAGGCAAGGCCCAGACACACTTGGCAAAAACACAAAGGGCACCATGTTTATTTTTAGAGTCTCCTTTGGTGGGCTAAGTAATGGCCTCCAAAACTGTCCACGTCCTGTGACTATGCTACCTTCCGTGGTCAAAGGGACCCTGCAGATGTGATGAAGGATCTTGAGATTGGGAAGGCGTCCTGGATTATCCAGGTGAGTTCAGTGTAATCACAAGGGTCGGAGGCAGGAAGGTCAGAATCAGAGAGGAGATTTAAGGACGGAAGCAGAAATCAGAGAGGAAAGAAGGCATGATGCAGCTGGCCTTGGAGATGCAAGAAATGGTCAAAAGCCAAGGGATGCAGGTGATGTCTGGAAGCTAGAAAAGGCTCAGTAACAAATCTTCCCCTAGAGCCTCCAGGAGGAACCAGCCCTGACGACACCTTGACTTTAGCCCAGTGAAACTGACTTCAGACTGCTGACCTTCAGAATTACAAGAGAAAAAGTTTGTATTGTTTTAAATCACTTAGTCTGGAGTAGTTTGTGACAGCAGCAGTAGGAAACTAATACATCCCCTTAATCTGTTTTAAACCTCTCCCTCTTCTAACCTCCTGTTCCCTCTCCAGTATCCAACACCCACTGTCTGTGTGCAGGCGTCCTGATTATGGGCCCAACTCTAGAGCTTCATCAAGTCTAGAGAGCTGGAGGTTCCAGACCCAGCTCTGTCCCCTCCTCATTCATTCAGTGACCACTTACGGAAAACCTACTACGTACCAGGCTCTATTCTAGGCACATAGAACACACAGCCCGAGGCAAATACAACAAAAATTACTGCCTTCATAACACGTATAATCTAGTTCCCAGGGAGGTGAACCCCTCCTTGTTCAGCTACCTTGGGGCCCTGCTGGAAGCTGGCACAAATAGCTATTAACGCCACTGATGAAAAACAGAACAAAACACTTTCTCTTTTAAGTCCTCCAAAAGACACTCTAAGAAGGCAAGAGATTTTCACATTAGGTGACCAGCAGGAAGGAGAAGGGGGGGTGAGGGCAGGAGTGGTACATACGAAGAAAGATGGTGGGAGGGAGACACAAGAGGGAGGGGATATGGGGACGTAAGTATACATATAGCTGATTCCCTTTGTTACACAGCAGAAACTAACACACCACTGTAAAGCAATTGTACTCCAATAAAGATGTTAAAAAAAAAGAAAGAAAGAAAGATAGGAACTAGCAGGTTATGCCCAGGGAATGTAGTGATGGACTTGTTCATGCTAGACGTTCAAAGGGGTCCATGACACAAAGAAGCTTAAGAACCACTGGCTTTGAATCAAAATAGTTTAGATAAAGCTGAATTTCTAATTATTTGAGAATTTAATTATATCTTATTAAATTTTTTTAAAAAGTCTTCTAACCATAAGTTTGTCTTCTATGCCTGTGAGTCTGTTTCTGTTTTGTAAATAAGTTGATTTGTGTTATTTTTTTTAGATTGTTTAGAAAACAAACTTACAGTTATCAAAGGGGAAAGGAGAGGGGGAGGGATAAAGCAGGAGTATGGGATTAACAGATACATACCACTATATAGAACATAAACAACAAGGATTTACTGTATAGCACAGGAAACTATATTCAGTATCTTGCCATAACCTATAACGGAAAGGAATCTGAAGGTGTACATGTGGGAAAAAAAAGAAGTCCAATCATAGAGTTCAATGTCCATCTCATCTATTTTACATACTACCACAGTCATTTCTCCTTCCCTTCTTTATCATGAAGGTCACTTCCTTATGAAGAGGTCTGATTAATTCCAACCCTGTGCAATGTGACTTTTGCCCATTTCATCCCATAGACATTACTTCCTTAAAAATCTCAACGTTTGAAATCCATTATTAGTTGCAGCTTGCTTTCTTTAAAAAAAATAGGGCTTCCCTGGTGGCGCAGTGGTTGGGAATCCGCCTGCCAATGCAGGAGACGCGGGTTCGTGCCCTGGTCCGGGAGGATCCCACGTGCCGCGGAGCAACTAAGCCCGTGAGCCATGGCCGCTAGGCCTGCGCGTCCGGAGCCTGTGCTCCGCAGCGGGAGAGGCCGCAGCAGTGAGAGGCCCGCATACCGCAAAAAAAAAAAAAAAAAAAAAAAAAAAAAAAATTTTTTTAATTTACTTATTTTTGGCTGCGTTGGGTCTTCGCTGCTGTGCTCGGGCGTCTCAGCACGGTGGCTGCTCGTGTTGCGGAGCACGGGCTCTAGGCGCGCGGGCTTCAGTAGCTGTGGCTCGCGGGCTCTAGACCGCAGGCTCAGCAGTTGTGGTGCACGGGCTTAACTGTTCCGCGGCATGTGGGATCTTCCCGGACCGGGGCTCAAAACCGTGTCCCCTGCATCGGCAGGCGGATTCTTAACCGCTGTGCCACCAGGGAAGCCCACAGCTTGCTTTTTAACTTAAATAGATAATTGTAGATGTTTAAGAAGAAAACAATTTTTACTGAAACTATGATAAATAATTCAAAAATTTGCACTTCAGTTTAATACACATTTAAAGATAATATTAATATATTAAAATTGTGTATACTTTGAATATAATGACACTTTACTTTATAATTGTTCAGATTGGCACTATCAGATAGAAATATGAATCACATACGTGAGCCACATAAGTAATTTAAAATTTTCTAGTAGTAACATTTAAAAAGTTAAAAACAGAAACAAAAAACAGGTGAAGTTAATTCTAATAATTTATTTACCAATACAGTAAAAACATTATCTTTTCAAAATATGATCAATATAAAAATTATTAATGAGCTATTTTACATTTTTTTCATATTAAGTCTTGGAGTCAGTGTATGTTTTACACTTATAGCCCATCTCAGTTTGGACAAACCACATTTCAAGTGCTCAATAGCCAATTAAGGCTAGTGGCTGCCACAAAGGACAGGGCGCATCTTTAGATCACCGAAATCAAGAGGAAAATAAAACATGTGAAAGTCTTTGTTATAACAACTTAATTTATGTTTTTGCTGAAATGAAGGCAAGGAAATAAAGTTTTGTGAAATAAAAACTGAGAAATTACTGGAGGATGAATTATAAATGTAGCCAGGACCTAGACTGGGAGGAACTTGGACTGCCATGTTCAGGTAGTTTCAATTCCTTCCTTAAGTAATAGGGAACCACAGATGTTTCTTCCATTTTAGGAAAGTAACCTAGAGGTACCAGGGTGAAGAACAGGATGCAGGGCTGAAGGCTGAACTCAAGTGCGAAGAAGAAGGCAAAGGAAGCCAACCACACGTCTACACACGTGATCCACTTAAGAGAAGAGGAGGCTGGCAGTTCCTCAAAATGTTAAACACAGAGTTACCATACGACCCAGCAACCCCACCCCTAGGTGTATACCCAAGAGAAATGAGAAAGTATGTTCACACAAAAACCTGTATACAAATGTTCGTAGCAGCATAAAATATAACAGCAGAAAGGAGAAATAGCCCAATGTCTAATTGCCCAACTAATGAATGGATACATAACATGTGGTATATCCATACAATGCAATATTACTCAGCAGTAAAAAGAAAGACTCGTACGTGTCACAACATGGATGAACCTTAAAAATTTTACGCGGGCTTCCCTGGTGGCGCAGTGGTTGAGAATCCGCCTGCCGTTGCAGGGGACACGGGTTCGTGCCCCGGTCCGGGAAGATCCCACATGCCGCGGAGCGGCTGGGCCCGTGAGCCATGGCCGCTGAGCCTGCGCGTCCGGAGCCTGCGCTCCGCAATGGGAGAGGCCACAACAGTGAGAGACCCGCGTACCACAAAAAAAATTTTACGCTAGGTGAAAAAAGCTAGACATAAAAGATCGCATATTATATGATTCCATTAATATGCCATGTCCAGAATAGCTAAACCCGTAGAAACAGAAAGTGGACTGGTGGTTGCCTAGAGCTGGAGAGGTTTGGGGGGAAATGGGGAGTGAACCCTAATGGGTGCAGCGTCTCTTTCTGCGGTGATGAAAACGTAAAGCTGATTGTGGTGATGTTTGTTCAATCTATGAATATACTAAAACCCACCAAATTATACAACTTACATGGGTTCTTTGTATGGCATGTGAATCATTCTCTCAATAAAGCTCTTTTAATAAAAAGGGCAGCAGCTGGAAAATGCACAGAAGGGGAACACGTTGATATCCATGCCTTCTGTTCATGTATAGAGCTCCCCTCTCTTTTCCTCCTTTCCCAGAGAGCAGATTCTGTGTGTGTTTCATCTCTTTTCAAGTGACTCTTACGAAAAGTCCCAAGGTTTAAATAAACGAGCGCTTTTCTGGTTCAGGCCAGGTCAGGAGGCCCAGAGTCCAGTTGTTTGGACCAACACCCAACTTGGCTGACCCTAAAGTGCCTTCAGGGAATTCCAGGCCCCCAGGAACGCAATCTGAAACCACTCAGTGGATCTGAAGGGCTGAGAGATGTGGGAATGTGAAGCATCTTTGCAGGGTCAGTGGGGCTGCGGTGGGGGGGAGTCCAGCCAGAGTCTCCCAGTCGCACCGGGGAATGAACGACAGACAGCGTGTCCACACCAGAGCAGCCCCGGCCCGCTGCTCACGCCTTCCATCCAAGTGACAGCTGTCAGCCTTCTGCCTCCTCACCATAGAGACTCCCTCGTCAGGGTGAGGAATAGGTTCATTTATAGAAAGCTAAGAAAGGTTGTTTTTTTTTTAAATCCTCCCATAAGGCTTTCAAAGAGCATCCATGACGCAACGGAGTCCAGAAGAGTCAAAATGATCCAAAACTCTTACCCTGCATTTGACCGCAATCAAGATGCCGGCAGGCTTTAACTGTCTTTAATGATGGTGAATTTAGGACTGCAAAATACATTTTCTATTCCCTTAAAGAAATTTCTATGGCATGTGTACTTCTTAAATCTACATGGCCTGCTGCCAGGCAGTAACCTATAAACCAGGAGCAGTCACACTTCACCAATGTTTGTGTTCTGTTTTATACCCGTACCCCTCCCTCCTCTTATTTCTCTACCAAAACCCTGGTCCCCAAACACACATCTTTTGCAATGGTATTTTGCTCTCCGTGGTATTCTCTGTCTCTCTCTCTTTTTTTTTTTTTCCTTGTTTCAATCCACTTTTAAAGAACTTACCAAAACCCCTTCTAAAAACTCTGGTCCCCTCACCCACTTCCTCTGATTCATCAATGAGACCCAGCTGTCCAAACCAAACCTCTACCTGCTGGCTTCTAACCACACAATTGCCTCTAAGAGCCCACGATGCCCTCCTCCTCTCGGTTCCTTCCTAACCAGCTCTCTGAGCCACTTAACAAAGCCAGCCTACTGCCTGCACCCACCTACATCCTGCAGATGTCATGGCAGAGAACCTTCTTTTATTGCTTGTTAAGAACGCTGACACCAGATCACCACACCGTCACTCACCAGGATACACAGTGGCTGGACTGTAGAGAGGTGACCACTTACAGTTTGCCGGGAGTTTGTCATTCTCTGGTTTTCCCTCTTTTTTAATTTTAATTGACATCTTCACAGTAAACGACTATCAAAAGCGAATCTAGATTTTCACCAAGATACATATATATATACACTTGCTTTGGGTCACTTCACCGAAGAGTAGCTCGCAACCGGCCTCACTTACTTTCTGCCACAGAAGCAGGGCAGGCTGCCAGCTAGCTGCAGGGACTTGAGAAAGACGACAGAAACTGCCTACTTGTGGTTTACTCAAGGGAGAGCTGCACTGGGATCGCTTCATAAGCTAATGGTCTCGAATTTTAAAGGAATGTGGGCGGCTACACCTGTAGGAGGGAAGGGACATGCTACTGGAGAGCCGGACTGCAGGATCCAAGTCCTGCGGAGGCCTGTGACTGCTGAAGGTGTCTGCAGCGTCTCTAGTTTTCTCTAGAAATTGAAAATGCCTGGGCACCTGTGTTAACAAGGCCGGCGTAAATTTCACCTACAGAATTGTTATCTGTGATTACACCTGACAGCTTAACTAGACATTGTATAGTGCTTTATAGTTTCCAAGTGGTTTTATACCCCTTTCTATGAAACAGGCTGTCCTTAGCTTTTAGCTATGTAAAATAAATCCCCATTGGCTCCTTTCTGAAACAAACAGACAGCATAAATAATTTCTTTGGGGGGGGGGGTAAACTGAAAAATCATAATTCAGCGACAGGAAATTACTCCACGGAAAGGCGTTTCTGAAACAAAAGATCATTTGTAGGTTTTATTATTATTATGAATCAGTATACACTAAATAAATCGGAGGCAGTCAGCTTTATAAAAAAAAGTATGCAGAATTTATCTCTAGGAATTATAAAAGAATTCAAGACCTTTGAAAAATATAATTTTATTAAGGTCTGCTTTTCTTTTATAAATCTTCAGGTTTCCGTATATTAATTCCTTATACTTTTTCGTTTTTTAACGTTGGCTTGAAGATAAACAGGAAAAGAAGAGGGAAGGATTTCATTTCCTTGGAAAGTTGATGAACACAGGGCATTCTAGGTAAAAAGGGTCACCACCATGACTGCTCTCTTCTCTCCAATAGTCTAAATGGCCTATGCTAAGCAGCTTTCACATTCTCAGTTCTATGTGCAGGCCGCGGGCCAAGCCAGACTTGACCTGTTTGATTGAAGTGTAGCTGCAGGTGTGGGGAGAGAGGTCAAAAATCTAACCATGACCTTTTATAGAGGCCTTTCAAACAAGATGAAAGGGAGGCCGTCACTGTTTCTTAGACTTTCAAAACCTGGACTTTACCCTCTACTCTATGACACAGGGTGGTAAATTCAATTTTTTAAAAAAATAAACTCTTGAAGCATTACAAGTAGGAGACGCTTCACTGGTAAAACGCCCATCTGCACGCCGAGGGCTCTTCCACACCATCTAGGACCTCCAGAGACTCCGCTTAACAATACTCTCCATCACCATCTTTCTTTTCTGTGCTTATACAAGGTATGTTTCTCTTATCGAACTATTTCCTAATTTTAAGCATTTCTCAGTTTTCAGTAGTTGCCTTACCTCCTTGCCAGACTAATACCTAGAAGCCAACGCAAGTTTCTTAATTTTTTTAACCAGGAAAAAAAAAAAAAAGTGTGTATATGTATATAAGTTTCCCTGTTCTTTTTTTTTTTTTTTTTAAAAAGGGCGCACTGTTTTTACTCCCACGTTAATACTATAAAAAAGGCAAATTGACCCGATCCTTTAGTTGCTCTAATGTCAAAAATTTGACAAAGGAGTATTATTTAACTGAGTACCCATCTAATTTTAACAGAGGGAAAACATAAAAAGAAATAAGCATGTGTTATTGAAAATTATACAACTGTATTTTCTTAATGCCTCAAATTACATAGTATTATAGACAAAGGTATATTTGAAAGTCCCTATGCTTAATTTCCCTAAATCCTGGTGAAAGCATTCACCCTAATATTCAATACATTAATATATATTCCCCTTTCCTCCCTCTCCAATGCTGCTAAGTTGATAGAGAGGGGCTCTGAGGGACTTCAAGTGTGTGACCTTGTGCACGGGCACGAGGTGCACGTGTGCACTGATTTTATCAGGCTAATTCAGAACAAATGATCAAACCAACAAAGTGACCACCAGAGGTCTCAGATCGGTGGCTGATGGGTTGAAACTGCCCTACATATGTATGTTTTTAAAAATCTCATGTCACAGCTACGGAAGCCCGCGCGCCTAGAGCCCGTGCTCCACAACAAGAGACGCCACCGCAGTGAGAAGCCCGCGCACCGCCACGAAGAGTAGCCCCCGCTCGCCGCAACTAGAGAAAACCCGCGTGCAGCAACGAAGACCCAACGCAGCCAAAAATAAATAAATTAAATAAATTTATTTTTAAAAGAAAATCCGAATTATCTCCCAACACTTAAAAATCAAGAGACTGCACCCACACACCCAGATTTCCCACTTTTCTTGAAATAATCAGATCTCAACACTGAGCTCACATCCCCACAACAGCCACAGTGGCCGCGACGGCACTCACACCCCCGTGTACGGTGACCACCAGCACTCAGGACCATCTCGCACCCATCCTGCTTGACTCAGCTCCGTGACCTGGCTGCCAACACAGGGATCTGCAGCTGTCCCCCTCTAGAGAGGGCTCCAGAGTCAGATCTGGCTCTGAGTTCTGGCTCCCTTAGTACATGAGTACTGATTACTTAGGTGCAATTTACTCAACCTCTGTGCTTCTCATCCACTAAAAAAGATTTATCTCCTGCATAGATCATGGCAAGGATTAAATGACACAAAGTATAGAAAGGACTTAGCACAGTACCTGGCACATGGGGCTGAATAAATGGTGACAGACTTTGTCATTATTATCATCATCAAATGACAAAGCATCCAAGGGATACCTGAGAAGATGCTGATTTCCGTCCAAGTCAAAAGGTTTCTGAAATCACTTTTCTGCCCCCTTAAATGTATGCATTGTTTAGAAGCACCTTAAGTTATTAAGCACTCATTAAACTTTTGCTTCCATGTATCAGGATCTTGCAAGCCCAGAGTCCACATGTGTGGAAAAAACAAAAACCTACCTAATCTCTGGTTTTCATTTAATTCCTAAGAAGAGTAACATATTGTTCCTCAGAGATACTTTTATGCACGAATCAACCCCTGCCCCTGAGACATATTAATATAAAAATAAAGAATATAAGCTTTTATCAGCCCGCAAAGTGTTATTTAAACGGTGAGGAAGAATTAATTGCTGCAATTAGTATCAAATTTTAACAAATGTATAGCGGTAACATGTTTGTCTTTCATTATAAAGGCTTTGGAGTTTGCAAATTGCAATAACTGATATCTCTGTAAGAACTGTAATTAATCGGGAACTTTCACAGTTCAATTACAGAAGGAATAAAGGAAGAAAAATTATACCCAGCCATCACTTCATAATCTTAATGCAATCTCTGTGAGTCGAAATCAGTAGAAAAGTCTTTTTAATTTCTATTTGTAATCTGAGCCAGAAGAAACTAGATGGGAAATTAAGTCCAATTATTTATAGCATGCTGGCAAAAGTCCATAATGAATTTTTAGACAGGCTGGGGGAAGAGGGGAAAAGAATCCATGGAAACCTTACTCATAAATTCTCTTGCCATGGCATATTTAGATATTAATAGCACCTGGCTGAACACACCACATTCTAAAAAGTAAAATGTGTTATAAAACCTTAAGTTTTTCTCAGATGTTGACGTTGGCTACTGCATTTTGAAAATTGGTATAAACAAGGGCAAAATTATGAACCTTATAAGCATTCTGCTTCAAAGTCAACAGTAGTAAAGCACAGCCCATCCCTGACACAACAATGTGAAGTTATAAAAGCAGGCACCTTCGCAAAAAAAAAAAAAAAAAAAAAAAAGCAGGCAGCTTATTTATGCAACAGATGTTTTCATAAAGCTAATATTTTTTGCAAATCAAATCACTACAAATAACCAGGGAAACCCTTGGATGGTTCATTTTGTAAAAAGAAATGGGTGTGGAAATGCTCCCCCTTAGAATGTATCTGTGCTACGTGTGAGTCTTAAGCCAACCTGTTTTTAAACACAACCCGTACTTCCTGCATTCAGAAAACAAGTGAAAGCCCGGAAGAAACATCCATGTCCGCTGCCACAGTGAAACTTCAGCAGCAGCATTACTGCCACGTAGCGTGCAGCTCTCTCCCCTTCTTTTCTCCACTTGGAAGCGATGCCAATTACTCTGAAAATCCTCCGTTAGGCACAAAAGCCACAGCGAGACAGGGGGGTTCTGAAGGTACATCCTTGATTTACTCGGTGAAGTGCAACTTCATCTACTGCTTCCTGTGCAGCACTCGGCATCTCACAGACGTAGTGCAAAACATGGATCCTCAAAAGGATTCCACAAGAGGCTAATGTCATTCTTAAGATATTGATTTTTTTCCTTTATAAAGACAGAAAGGGAAACACAACAAAACCAAGATGCCACCTGGCTTCTAGAGCACACCATTCTCCTGGGTTTCCTTCTACCCCCACTGGCTGTTCCATCTCAGTCTCCTTTGCCAGCTTCTAACCCGTCTTCCCAATCTCTCAGAGCCCAGGGCTTGGCGCTTGGCGCTCTCTCCCGCATCTCCCGTAACCGCATCCAGCACCATCCCTTGAAATACCATCTATGGGTCAACCACTCGCACATATGTCTTCACCCTTCAAACTGCCCCAATCCAGACTTACACATCAAACTGCCTATTCAACAATGCCTCTGCCGGCTCACGGCCACCTCCAAAGGTACAGGGCATGTGAGACAAAGAACTACTTCCGAACTCAACACTCTGTTAAAGGCAAAACTACGGAGACAGTAAAAAGAGATCAGTGGTTGCTACAGGCCTGGGGAGAGGGAAGGATGAACAGATAGGCCACAGAGGATTTTTGGGGGCAGTGAAAACCATTCTGTATGTTACTGTAATGGTAGATACAAGTCATTACACATTTGACAAAACCCACAGACTGTACAACACCCAAAGGGAACCAAAAGTGAACCCCTAACGTAAGCTAGGACTTTGGGTGATAATGACGTCAATGGAGGTTCATAAGTTGTAACAAATGGGCCACTCCGGTGGGGATATTAATAATGAGGGAGGCTATTGCTTGTGGGAAGTTGGGGGGTGTATGAGAAATCTCTGCACTTTCTATTCAATCTTGCTCTAACCCAAAACTGTTCTAAAAAGTAAAGTATATTTTTAAAAAATACAGCTCAACAGTGAATGAACAAAGAGAAGAAGGACACCTAAAAGCTCATCACTCCATCTGTGTTCCTCTGTATCACGATGTATTTACAGCATCTCAGCTAGAAAGGTAATGCTTTTCCTAAAAGATCTCCAGAAGAAAGGAGGGTCCTAGGCATCCTTCAGGAGTGATGACATAAGTCACCAGTATTACTTGCTGACATCAAATGGAGGCCACAGGCGCCCTGACTCTTCTCCTGAGGTTAAAATTTAAGACAAACTTCCCGAGAACTTTCTTAACAAGACGCTGATCTCTTAGATCCCCTGACCGGTAGTGTTTCGTAGAAGTCTTTCCTGGCTCCTGGAGAAAAAGCTGACCAGTGGGGAAGACATGACCTCTCTACTCTAGTCCCAGAACCAGCCTCTGGACCACTCTGTCACAGAGCAGGAAACAAAATGAATAAGAGTCACCCAGCTTCGGGCCACATCTGAACCCTCGACCTGTCCCTCCCTCTCCTTTTCTTCTTCTCCAAGCAGCTGTCCAAAACTAAGAGGAGTCAGTTTTCAACTTCGTCCTTGAAGAGGAAAAAGAAATTAAACATCGCAGCTTGTATTTGCAGAAGTAGCCGCTGATTAAGAATCATTCTCACAGCTGACGGACATCACCACCCAGTTTATCCTTCAAACTGGGACACCTCTTGAGTGAGAAAGGAGTAATTCCTAATTACACCCAACAACTGAAATTATCCTGGGCAAACAAGGATGTGCAGTTATCCTAATGATTTAAAGAGCACTTCCTATATACTAGGAACTATCCTAACTGCTTTTCATGTATTGACTAATTTAATGTCCACAACCACCCAAAGAAGTAGGTATTGCCATCATCTCCAGTTTGCACACGTGCATACTGAGAGACAAAGATGCGAGGAAGCTCGCCCAAGGTCGCACAGGGCAAGAGGTAGAGCAGGGATGGGGACCCAGGCAGACTGACGGCACCTTAGTCACAAAGCTAACGCTGTCAGTAACACTACGCTTCGCAACATTCTAGAAGTCTCGATCTTTACAGTGTTTTAGAATAAACCATTAAAGCTTAATTGTAGTTTTTCACAGTCCTGAGTTATTTCATTCCTGAGAGTATTTTTTTCTCTCACATCTAACTGAAATTAGTTCCGCTGTACCTCTGGAGAGCTAGCAAGGAGCTGGCCACTGAAGTTCTCAATGTCTTTTGCCCGTTCTCACCATTCATGACAGCTGTGTTCTACAAAGTCACTCTGATCACTGAACTAGCAAACACCGAACCGTTAGTCCTACGTGGAAATACAGAGTTAGGCTCCTATCAGCCTCTGGTCACAGCGTTTTCATCAATCAATCAATGCACAACCTTGTTTTATATGTGTTTGAAGATTTTTTTTTTTTTTTTTTTTTTTTGCAGTACACGGGCCTCTCACTGTCGTGGCCTCTCCCGTTGCGGAGCACAGGCTCCGGACGCGCAGGCTCAGCGGCCACGGCTCACGGGCCCAGCCGCTCCGCGGCACGTGGGATCCTCCCGGACCGGGGCGCGAACCCGCGTCCCCTGCATCGGCAGGCGGACTCTCAACCACTGCGCCACCAGGGAAGCCCAGATTCTTTAGATATTCTGATCACCATTAGCTCGGTGCTCACTTAGCAGCTGATACACCGAGGGGATGAAGTGATCTTCCTAAGAATGAGGTCAGGAGGATTCCTTGCTCTGGTCTCAGGAAAGAGAAATGTGATCAATGAAAACTAGAGTTCAAAGTTGGTGATAAGTTCATGCCAAGAAATTCTGCAATAAAACAGTCAAAGGCAAGCCAAAGTTTCTCCAATTTGAACATCTAAGTTTCCAAATACAGGGTCTTCAGAGAGTCCAGAAGAATACATTTTATTCAACAGTATGCAGGGGAGGAGTGTCTGGAGTCTAAAGAATTATATTTTCCCTCCTCCCTAAATTGGAAAGAAAGGGAGCAAACAGCAGAAAATCATTTAGTATACCCCTCAGAGATATTAATAAAAGGATAAATTGGTAACATTCTGATATTCTAAATTGATAAAACGACATTCTGACCAGAAAAGATATTTTGTGGAAGTAAACTGGATATTGGCCAGGAAGACGAAAAAAAGAAAAAGGGATAAAGGGATAACCAAAGGTTCGAAACAGAAGGCATTTCAGTACAAGTGATCCCCCAGGGACAGCAGAAACACAAACTAGGTAAACCAAACTCAGCCCATATTTAATGGTGTTTTAAAACCCACAAAACATGAACTTTCAAAGGACTCTATCAGATGCTCCAAAAATTAAAGATAAGATAGCTAAATCATCTAGATTTTTAAAAAATTTTTATTGAGGTAGAGTGCTATATTAGTTTCAGGGGTACAGCAAAGTCAATCTGTTATACAAATACATATATCCACACTTTTAAAAATTCTTTTCCCATTATAGGCCATTACAGAGCACTGAGAAGAGTTCCCTGTGTTTTACAGTAGGTCCTCACTAGTTACCTATTTTATATAGAGAAGTATGTATATGTCCAGCCCAATCTCCCAGTTTATCCCTCCGTAACCATAGTTTATTTTCTACATCCGTAACTCTATTTTGGTACATAGGTGTTTAAAAAACTTTCCTCCTGAAAAGATTTTTAACTTAATGTCACTTAGTGAAATCCAAGAGAATGATTTCATGGTTTAATCCTTTCTCATCTCTTTTCAACAGGACAGACTCAAGTAAAATTTCAACTTGTTGAGAACGGCTATCAAAGATGTCCTGGAAAACATCTTATTCCTGGCAGATTTTTCAAAGATATCTACGTATATACACAAATGCATACCTTAAGTATGTATATAACTAAGTGTCGGACATCAAATATGCACACGATGGAAGAGAAGAAATAGGGAGTTACAACGGCAGGACAACTTCAGCAGATAAACACAAACACTACTATTGTGCCCTGTTCTGGCTGCTCGTATCACTTCTCTGCTAGAAGAGAAATTCCAATGAACTCCCGATACAGAGACAGTTTTCTTGCTACAAAGGGACTTTTGTTTGAATCCCCCCACAAGTGACAAGGTCAATCTTAGCCAGTCTTGACATTTCTATGGAACCTTTCCACCAAACTTTTTTCCAAGTTCAAATCATTTCCTGAAACCTGTTTGAAATCCAAAGAAAACACTGTATAGATAAAGTATCGGGTAAAGTCTTTAACAAATACCACTCATGACACACATTTTCCTCAAGATATTTTTCTATAAATATACTTGTAAAATCTAAAATCACAAGGCTTGGATGATTTACTCCACATTCTTAAAAAGTTAGACTCAGAGTATGGTAATCATATACTGAATTAATATTTAAAACTGTATTCACCTGTCTTCTTAGCATATGGAAAGTGATTTCAGAATTTTTTAATAAAATCATATTTTCACAGCTTTTAACACAAAGTTGACATTTTCAAAAATAAAACATTTTGCCATGAGGCTTCTCAGTATTTACATTACCAACTAAGGGAGAAAGAATTCTTTCATTTAAGTCCTAAGAAAGACTTGCAAACTCACTTTCTACGAAAGTTTATTTTGGAAACATTAGATTTTTCAAAGACGCAGAAGATTATAATCTGAATTCAGTCAGCAGTTCCCAAACATGCACTTTCTTTTCTTCCTCAAATCACTGTAAAAGTAGCTTAAGGAGTTTACTGTAAGCAACGTTCATGTCTTTTAAATTTTACTATAGCGTTGAACGTTAGGGCATCTGATGAGCTAGGAACTACATACAGCACTTTCATAATCAATTGGCTTGTTTCTAGAGAATACTGCAATACTTCAACCATGGAGACACATTCAGAGACTGCTTATGATAAAGAAACTGGAAAATATCCTTCACTTAGGGAACCATGTCCACAGGGAAATGACAAGACAATGATGTCTGTGACATGCCACGGAGCTGTGTCAGAAAACTAGCTGCTCTTTGCTTTTAAGGTCTCCATATTCTAATGGGTCAAAAACTTTCAAATATGAGATAAGAGTCTAATCACTCTCCATGACTAGCTTCATGGGTGATGTACATCAAAAAGAGCAGATCCTAATTCTTTTCCAGATGAGTAATCCTTAACAGAAGCCTAAAATGAAATTTAGTTCTTTAGACTGAAATCTTAACTGTACTTAAAATATGTGTATTTTTGCAAACATGGTCTAGAGGAATGCATTCTGAAGAATCAAAAAACTCACTAGTTTCAATTCCATTTAAGCAAATGACCTTAAACAAATTCATATAATTAATTGGGGTCTCAGTCTCCTCACCTGCAAAAGGGAAATGATGGTACATTGCAGGATGCTCTAAAGGATTAAATCAGATGAAATACGAAAAGTGTTGGAAAAACACAAAATTGATGTCCAGAGGCTAAAGATTAATGCATAGCAATTAGAGACAACATCCCACAATAAACAAGCAATCAGAAAGCTTGAAAGAGCTTGCTTTTGAAACTTAATTCATCAACCATCTTCCTTGCTCTTAAATCAAGTGTGAGATTTAACTTGGCTAAATCACAAAGTTTACATTAAAGCCTTTCCCATCGGGCAGAAAAACTGTGTGGTCCTACGCTTGTTTAACTTACAACTGGCAGAGTCAAAAATCCATGTAATGCTTCAAAATCCACAGCTGCAAATGCAGTGCAGATGAAATACAGCAACTGAACCCCAGCCCTTGTTTCTTTTTCCACAAAGTTCTACTCTAGTTTAAGATTGATAACAGTTAATGACTCAGCTCGGTAACACTTTGGTCTGTCCCAACCAGGATCATTATCCAAGTTTAAATCTCCACGTGACAACTCAAAATCCACAGACTCTTGGAGCCTGCGAAAGCAATGCGAAAAGGCAAAAAAGCATGTAATTGCCCAAATGTCTGCAAAAAACATAACAAGGAGAATGGCCCAGTTAGCAGCCGGAGCATGTCAGGGCCTGTTTTGAAGTCCTGGGTCAAGGAATCTACCACGCACAAGCAAACACGAGGCTGGGAGGAAGCAAACAGCACAGGTTTTAGTCCTAAACGAAGTCATGACTAACTACACCTTATGATTAGGGAGGGACCCGTTTATTTGTTACTTCATTCAAAGTCAAAACAAAGACGATCGTTACAGTGTCATAAAACTTGCCACAATCATCTTTAAGTACAAACTCATGCAAACCATCGCGCGAGGGTCTTCCTAAAACAAGACCTGTTCTCTAACCTAGTCCTGGACCAATGCCAGCTGAGGCTAATCTAGAGGACATACACACCAAAGTCAATAAATACAAAATCCAGAGACATTTCAGAGTACCAGATTTAGATGATCAAAATGACAGTAACGATATCAACAAAACCACTGCAATTTGAGAGCTTACCAAGTGCTGTGCTAAGCTCTTATTTAATTCTATACCAAGCCTAGGGGGTTAGATATACTATCATCCCCATGAGACAGAGGCAGACACTTAAGATTTAGGGTTAATAAGTACTTGCCTAACATGTTACTGAAATGGATGTATTTATTAAAGTTGGAGGTTTTATATATTTGTGCTGTACTCCTACAAAACTTAATAGTAATAATAATAACGTATTCGAATATAAATACTATTGTTGGAAATTAAGAAATGTTACTTAACTTGAACGAATGAAGGCCAGTCACCATTTGACACAAACAGGGTGAAGGTTACACATACTCCTGGTCACCACCATTCCAAGAGGGGACTGGGGCAGGTGTCGACTGTCACTATATCCTCGTTTGCTCTATGTTGGTCCCTTGCTCACTTGGGGCTGGATCTCCCGGTCCAGAGTTCATCTATTTTGCCCCGTTGCTGGGGTGACGCAGGGTACCCTCCAGCTGTGCGTGTGGTGCTGAAGACAGGGTCTGGGCTCTGCCTATTTCTCAAGCCGGCTTCCAAAAAAACTCATGTTTTTAGTCACACCTTTACCCCAACTTCATCAATTCCTGCACCTTTCAGAGGTTCTGGGGTTTAAATCTGGTTCCTTCTTGGCTTTCCTCACTACCAACTATTTAGAGTTAAACTTTCTCAGACTTCCTGAAATATTTAGAGAGTATTCATGTTTCTCAGGTTTCAAAATATTGTTCCTGATGTCTCTTTTCTTGTTTTTGTTTAATTTTGTAAAGCTTTTTGTGCCTTTGTGCACTGACTATCCCATCATTTTTAATGGGATTTCAGAAGGGAATGAATATTAGGGCAGGTGTCTACCCAGTCATCTGTCTTGCACTAACTTTTACAAAGATTTCAGATGCCCCCCCTGCCTGCTTTCCTTCAGTCTTTACTAAAAGGACTGCATCTGCTATTAAGACATTTGTTGTCTTTTCCCTATGTCTCTACTTGAAATGATACTTAAAATAACTTATTTCTTTATTACTTCAGACACCAGTTATTGGTAAAAGCTGAACAAGGTAGACTAAAATACCCACATTATCGTAGAGTTCTTGAGGTGAATTTCCAATGAACTTCTTTGTTTATTCATCTCAGGATAGAGAAAAAGTCACAGAATGTCATAAAAGTAGCTTCTGAATGTCACTGTTTTTCAAATGTCAGCTAAAGAAGTTTGGTTTTAGAAAGAAGAAAGTTTCTCTGTTACATTAAGTGAAACAGGGTAATTGCTTTAGTTACCAAATAAACGTGGTAAACCTGGTACCAAATAAACTTACACTGGATATTGTGAAAGCAAAGAACATTTGCTAATGAGAAACAACGGCAACAGCCATTACTTCAGGGAAAAAAATTAAACAGGTTCTACAACATAAGGAATTCCATACTCTCTGGCCTAGTTAAATTTAATATGTTTTTCTTTTAAAATTGAGCTTTACGAACTAGTCAAGAAAGACTAATGCTAATATTAACATTACAAAACTTCTGAAAGTTTGCGGTCAATGCATTAAAGTTGAGAATTTTAATTACCACATAGAGAAAACACTTTATAATGCAGATACGTTGTGCCATTATTTGAGTAAAATGTCATTTTTTATAATATGAAGTCATTTTATAAAATAATATTAAAACGTGCATTAACAGTATCCAGTGTTCCATGACATTTCCATTTTCATGTAATCTGATTAAATTAGGGAAAAGAATCTTCTGGAGAAGCAAGTTCTCATTTTGTCTGTTCACTATTACTGTAATTTACCCTTCCACACAAAGCAGAAACTGGAGAATTTGGCATTAGCTGCTCATTATATGTTGGGAACAAATTCAGTTCCTCAGGACACAAAAGCACATTGATGGATATTTTCATTTTGCTCTGCAGAAACTGAAGACAGCATAGTTTTAGCTTTAAATTACTTCCCAAAGAAATACCAATATTTTAACTTTGTAATGGAAACAAGAAAAACAAGCATCTTGCAAAGTTCTTTAGCAGCATATTTTTAGAGGTTACAAATAACAGTATATTCCATTATTGAAAAAATGCAAATGAAGTATTGTTACCATAATCTCGATGTTTAGAATGAAAACTCAGAATTAAGATTAAAAACACATCATTTTATAAAACATCAAAACAGAGGTTCATCTAGTTTTCATTTTGCAGAAAACATTTTAATACAAAAGACCTTACTTAGACCTTAATGTTTCTAAACACAGCAGTGGGATTAATATTCAGTCTTATACAAAAGGCAATCTCCTTTCCATAGTATCAGTCTTTTACCATCAACAGATCTTAAATTTAAAAGCAAATGGAATTACTGAATAAGATCATTCTGTTGCTAATTCATGTAAATTAATCATACTTGTAGGTCTTTTTCTATTAATATGGCAACTATGTATAAATTATTCTAAATGAACACAGATACATAAAAGCAGAACAAAAAAATAATCAAAGGATATATGCAAATATCAAAGAACATACAATGTGTGGTGTTTAGTTATGAATTAAGCTTATTCATTTCTAAACAAAAGATATCTAATACTCCTTTTTTTTCATGGGATGATTAGGTTTTTAGGACATCTCTGGGCCTTAAAAGACAGAAAGACCATGAATCCAGGGAGATTTCATGCATTTGAGTCAGAGGGAAGTTAAAACAGTCAAAGGTAGAAGAAGTAGGTCCAGAGTTGGGAGGTCAAAGGCCCTGCCCTGGCACTGACCAAAGGCATACTGGGACTGCCTGAACAGTTCTAATCATCCCAAGAAAAAGAAAAGGGCCGCACTCTTTGTAGGAGGGGTCAAAGACAGAACCAGTAGGGTTCCGGCTGCCTCCCCGCATATGCCTTTAAAGAAGACTACAAAGCAAACAGCTGCCTTGCCCATGGCACTGACACAGGGGGGTGACAGGAAGGCATTAAAGACAGGGGCCAAACCCTCCACAGCCAAGGGGCCTGAGAAAAGTCCTGGCAGTTCTTCTTACCCTATATGCTTCAATTTTGTCCCCATCCACCACCGCCCCCGACGTAGGCTCCTTAAATGTTTCTGTGCCAAAATTCTGACTTTGGTTTTCTTTCTCTTTTTGCTCGATCCGTGCATCTCAAGGAGGACACAAGGGGCATTTGGGTGGAACAATTCATGCTTGTCTGGGGCAGTTCTACCACTTGTAGGACGTCTGCACCTCTGGCCCTCACCTACTAACGCCAAGAGAGTCCCCAGGTCCTGGGGCAACCGAAAACACATTCCATGTGCCCCCAGGAGGCAAACACAACCACCACCGGTACCACCACCACCACTTAAAAACCATCACTACAAGTTTTCGTATCTCATTTAAACCCACTGTGCCAAGAACGTACATGACTCAAATCTACATTCAAGTCAAGATTTTTCTGGAATTCTAATCTTTTTCTCCTTTCAACTAGATACCTTCCCCTCAGGCTCCACTGTCATTTCAAATGTGCCCCAAATTGAACTCCTTATCTCCCTCATTAAGCCCCAACCTGTTTCTCTTACACCCTGGCTAATACAACCACCATCCACACTCAACCAGGCAGAAGCTGGGAGGTAAACAAAACGCCTCCCTCTCTCTTGCCAAGTCCTCAGGATTGCAGGTTCCAAATACCCTTCAAGTCCTTCCTCTTGGGCCTCCTACAGGATTCCCATCATCTCTGGCTGTGTTACTGCAATGGCCCCACACCGCTCACCATCCTCGCCTCCTCTCTTAGGCAAACACCATTCTACCGTCACCTCCCAGACCACCCCGTCAGTCCCCTACTTAATTGCCCATTTTGTCCACCCAGCCCTCAGTAAACAGTAAAAACTCCCCAGCGGGCACACCAAGGCCATTACCATCTTCTCTCCTCCTCACCTGTGATTCTCACCAGGGGCCCTATAGGCCCATCACCTCCAGCGTGACCCAAACCCGCCCATTTTGGGGAAGTGCCCTGCTCTAGGAGGCCTCTGTGCACACACTGGAGATGTTCCATTGGCCGCCACTGGCCCCTGAGGACCAAGAGCCACAGGGCCGATGCCACCAGCTGAAATGCTCTAGAATCCAGGCATCTGGCAGAACAGGAGGCTCCACAAGTGTTGACTGAAGTGAACAATTCTTTATGAAGCAGGCAGGAATTCACTAGGAACAGCCACTGATAAATGCACACACCCAGAATCAGAATGATCTTGTCCCTGCCTGCTTGTTTTCACATAGCATCCTCTTACACACAAGGGCTTCTTGGTGACATTTACTGGAAAACAGTGAAGAACCTGAGCCACTGGAAAGAGGACCAGACATCACACTGTTAAGTCAAATGTTGAGCACGTCGTGACCTCAGCCTCCACTAGATATGCCGTCACCTACAGCTACAATTATTCATCAGGTAAAAGTGAAGCAATGAAAATAGTCTTGATTATGCCGCACTTAGCAATGCCCCACACTTAATCAGTACTTAATTCAGACGCTGATCGTTTGTTTATTCAAGAAAAAAAAAATGAAAATTTTATGATTTCTTAAGACTGGAAACTCTTTCATGGGTAGCACGTGAAGGCATTAGCACTTGAGAGTCAGTCACTCTTGGAGCCCAAATGCTGGAAATTCAACAAGCAGGCTTTACATAATAAAATAGGTTTTGTAAATCTTCTGAGAACTTTGAATGTTAAAAAGGCTGTATCTGAAATGAGTATTTCAAACTTAAATAAACTTTTGTAATGTATGTTATTATGATACAGACACAGGATTACCATGCAGAAGCTGACCGTTCTTAGCTGCAATATAACAGAGATCGAATATTACACAGGCATCTCTCCAAATTAAAACACTGCGTTTCAAATAAAAACAAAACAGAAAATGTGAAGGATAAAGATATCTCTTTCTTTATCATTTAATGCAGGCTGAGAAGTTTCTGAGTTTTGTTTTAAAAATGAAAAATAGACAAAAATGTCCAGAATAGCCTCTTACTACAGAAATGAAAATACTTAAATAAAATCATAAGAGATTTAAATGTTGTAAATGAGTGAAATTTAAATAATAAAATTTTCATCTATAATTTACATACAATGACTTATTTCAGGGTTAACCAATTATGGTTTTTATCCCCATTTTCTATATAAGAAATGAGTTGGAGAGGTTTAGTTAGCAACCTTCTCAAGGCTAACCAACTACCAAGAAAAGAAGTGATTGCTGGGGTCCAGGCTCCTTCGGAAGCCTGCCTGGCACACGGCAGTGCTATCGAGGCCCAAAGACTCTTAGGACCCAAAACACACTCTGTTGGAGAACTGCTGTTACTCAACAATCGGAACTGACGAACAGCTTTCTCTAGAGCCATTTATACGCTATGAGAAGTGGACTGATGGCCACACGATGCAAAGAACAATTCCAGAGAGGAGTGAAAAACATGCCACCATGGTTTTCAGGAAACATATTCTAATTAAAATCATGACTTACATTTTATGGTTATCAAAACAGAAATAATTTTTTATAGCGATATATCTAACATGGAGATTTATTTTCACAGGTAAACCAAAGTACAAGCTAAAATGAAAGAGACTCACTTTGAAATCTGAATACCTGTTGAACAGGGACACACCATCTAAGGCTCTTGCTCTGCCCCCTTCACTAACGGGAGAAAGGAGATTTTTCATTTCTCTTACCAAAATGGGCATGACTGGTATCAAAAAAAAAAACCCCAATAGGCTGAACACAAGCAATGACCCAGCTTCTGAAAAAGGACTTCCAAGCTGCAGTGTGTATCACCACCTGCACTCCACAGGCCCCTGTTCTCTAAGGCCCAGCAGGTCCTCTGGACACATAGTTTTAAGTATCCACGCCAGTAATAATATTGCCAAGATCTTTGCTTGTGGCAGGATCTGGCTTCTGAAGTTGTGTCACTACCATAAAATATTGGGAGAGCTCTCTGATCTGACCACGAATTGCATCTCTGCAGTGGCCCCAACTCACACGCTGACCTGTTCAGCACAGATGTTCCATCTTGCAGTTCAAAAGGAAAATCTACCTGCACACAGCGATGGAGCCAGGGATACAAACGTGTTACCGTCACGGCCGACGTGGATTTTCCCTAAAGTGACAAATGAACAACGTCCAGATTCACAAGGGCTACTCACCCCAGGGACAGATCCTGTTTTTGTGGGCCCTGAAGCCTGTACAATTCGGAGGCCCCCGAAGAAAAAAATTAGGCACAAAAGCAAATATTTAAGAGGTGTCCTTGCAGATGAGGAGCCCTGAAGCTTAAGCTATGAGTTGTACAGTAAACCTACCTTTCACCGAACCGTACAGAACCGCCAATATTCAATCCATTTGGTTTGTTTTTTAATTTTCTTTTGCGGTACGCGGGCCCCTCACTGCTGTGGCCTCTCCCGCTGCGGAGCACAGGCTCCGGACGCGCAGGCGCAGCGGCCACGGCTCACGGGCCCAGCCGCTCCGCGGCACGTGGGATCTTCCCGGACCGGGGCACGAACCCGCGTCCCCCGCGTCGGCAGGCGGACTCTCAACCGCTGCGCCACCAGGGAAGCCCTTCAATCCATTTTGACCCACCAAAAGAGCAACTTCGGGTGGCTCAACACTGCTGGCACGTGCTGGCACCCCAGGCCAGGCTGTGTAGTTCCCTCGGGAGGACGGAAGAGCTCACCACTGGTCCCCAAACTGAGCTTCCTGCGCTCATTAAGAATAATAATGGAGGGCTTCCCTGGTGGCGCAGTGGTCGAGAGTCCGCCTGCCGATGCAGGAGACACGGGTTCGTGCCCCGGTCCGGGAGGATCCCACGTGCCGCGGAGCGACTGAGCCCGTGCGCCATGGCCGCTGGGCCTGCGCGTCCGGAGCCTGTGCTCCGCAACGGGAGAGGCCGCAACAGTGAGAGGCCCGCATACCGCAAAAAAAAAAAAAAAAAAAAAAAAAAAAAAAAAAAAAAAAAAAGAATAATAATGGAAACTCTTCTAATAGTGCTTATGGAAAGTGAAATAGGGAAAATCTGTAAAAATCATTATGGTCACTATGAGTGCATTTTACAAATAATATATACACATCTTAACCAGGACAAGACTATGAAAGTGTAAACAAATAATTTCTGTATTTGAATGGTTTGATAGTGAGTTACCTTGTTTCCTTCCAGCTAATGTTGTTATATTATTGGCATAATTAAAAAGGAAAAATAAAAGGGAAAAAGGAGAAATAGGGAGAAAGAGACGGAATATAGAGACCTTAGACATAACTGTCTTCTGTGACAATTAACGACACACTTAGCATCTGTCTATACCTCGACCCCTTGAAACACATCTTAAAATTTATTTCAAGGAATAAAGATAAAAGCCAATTGAACAAATGAGAGGCGTCACACCTCTAAACGTCTTCCTTTGGAGATACCGCGGCTGTTTGTTAGTAAGTAATGTCTCGACACGACCAAAGGCAAACGAGAGTGAACTTACTTTTTGCTTGCTTCGCAGACGTCTGTAATATTGGAGAAAAGATGGTGACTCTCTGTTTTGGTCATCGTATCACTCAGTGCTTTAGAATTTTTAAACATTCGTATCAAGATCTCCAAGCTGAGTAAATATGAATGTTCCGAGGATATAACTTCAAAGATAGCCTGATAGGAGGAAGAAGAAATGTGTTATTCATTCCTTCAATTAAAGAATTAAACCTAGCTCTCACAATTCTGCTATAAGAATAACATAATATCTTTAAAAATACAAAAAGATACGTATTAAAAACTACATTACCCAACTACTGTCTTTATATAAGGCACATATACCCAAATTTTGAGAAACAGAGTCACTGCAAAATAGGAAATAGGAAAAAAAATGAAAGAGTGTGGATGACTTGAGACTGCATCCTGAGGTCACACTTTGCCAGGGGGCAGACTCTCTGGGAGGAAGCTAGGGCATGTCCTAAAATCTCAGTGTGACATTAATTAACCTTTGGGGTCATTTCCTCCAGCCCTGATTTCAAAGCATGCTGCTCTGGGACAGTGAAGATTCATGGACCTCACTTGGGATTCAGAGAAAATTTCTCACAAATACATTTCTTCCCTCCCTCGTGGGTCCTCCTTTCTCTCCCTGTGTTTTAATCCAACTAATCTGTGGTTAATAAGAGCAAATATTCTGGGTGCATTAAAGAGCATGACTGGACCTACCCTCAGGAGGTTCTTATCAGCCACAGGAATTCTTTTATACAAACTCATACAATTGAAAGAAATTCCGTCCAACAAGCCACCCTCTCTGCTCTCATGGTGTCTCAAGAAGGAGCGAAGGACCCCCTGCAGAAACTCTTGGTGTCAGGCACACAGTGGTTTACCTGATAAGCGTTCATTAATTATCAAAAGCCAACCCACATATGTGGAGAGACACCAGCACCCTAGGTAAGGAATTCGTCTAGCACCTTAACGAAATCAGATTCTCCGAGAATGGCCAGGCAGGGAGAATTCCTCCTCGGGGAGGGGTAGTGAACATCCTCCCAGGCTTCAAGTTCCCATGCTTCCTGGAGACCTTCCCTAGTGACGCTGCCATCAACCCCCTTGACCTCCAGGGCTCCTCCCTTCAGTGCTTGGCCCAAAGGGCACAGAAGATTCTCCCCGGGAGACCCTGTGCTCCAGCTGAGGCCGGGTGGGAGCAGTCAGGCAGAGGCAGGCGGACGCCCCGCTGCGGGTACGTGAGCCACAATTCTGGAAGTCAGGCTAGTGGTGCTAATCTCGGGGTTCACCTCTCTTTTTAGCATCCATAAGCTTTTAGAGAAGTCACACTCGTCCAACCTCAGCTGCGCTCCAGGGACTTAAGTGATATAATCATCTAACGAGTAAAGAGTAAAGAACGTTAAGTCTCATTCAACCTGTATCTAGCGTGATTCTATTCAATCGATACAATTATCCCCAGGAAATGTAACGCAAACTAAAGAAAATTCACCCATCCTGACCAAACATCATGGATTTCAGGTCGTTGATGGATATGGTGCCTTGAAGTGACTAAAAAATATTTTCGAAAGCAGAGACTTCTGTAATCAAATCCGAAATGTGAAGATTCAAACAAAAAGATATGATGAACGATACAGAGTAGATCACAGGAAAAGATGACTAAGTTGTAGTTTAATATAATAAGTTTAATGTAGTAACTGAAAACATGCAACTGGGTCATCAAACTACTTAAAAGCAAATCACATTAGACCTGTTAAAATATCTGTACAGGAACAGAAAGATACCACAGTTAGATTTGCTGTCATTACCAGGGCTTGAACCTGGGCCCTTGCCAGTGAAAGCACAGAGTCCTAACCACTGGCCCGCCAGGGAATTCCCAGTCATTACCTTTTTATATCACAAATCTAAATAAATATTTTCAAAATATAAGGGAAACAGAATAGGTTTAAAAGAAAAGAAACATTCAAATGGGACTAGGACCCTGGAGAAGCTCTTGAATTTGTCCACAAACAGAGAGAAATACTGTTTATGCCACAGTGTTAACCGTAAAAAAAAAAAAAAAAAAAAAAAAGTACTGCCTGTTGTCCCTCACTAGGAGAACAGATTTTTTTTTAAGTAGTATTTAGAGAATGGAATACTATACAGTAGTTTGAATAAATGATCTAGATTAACATGCATTAACATGGAATCTCAAAAACAATGTTGAATGTAAAAAGCAACCAACCAAAACATATGTTCAGGATCATACCACTTATCTACATCTTAACAGATACACACAAGTATATGTACATATATATACCTAATACATGACTGGATGGATACACATCAATTCATAATTATAGTTGCCTCTGGGGAGGAGAGGAAGGGAATGAGACAGAGGAGGAGAATGCAGGACTTCTATTTTATTGAAAGTCTTAGTTTCTTTATAAAAATAAGAAAAAAATTATAAATGTAATACATGTTTAATTCTCAGAGACGAATACACCAATGTTATATACTTTTTTTTTTTTTTTTTTTTTTTTTGCGGTACGCGGGCCTCTCACTGTCGCGGCCTTTCCCGTTGCGGAGCACAGGCTCCGGACGCGCAGGCGCAGCAGCCATGGCTCACGGGCCCAGCCGCTCCGCGGCACGTGGGATCCTCCCGGACCGGGGCACGAACCCGTGTCCCCCGCATCGGCAGGCGGATTCTCAACCACTGCGCCACCAGGGAAGCCCTATTTTGTTTTTTTTTTAAGTTAAAAAAATGGCACTACAATGCATCCTTACATTTTTGTGTTATTTCAGGCCAATGAAATAAGAAAAAGGTATCTCATGTCCTCTGTGGAACTGATTTACATGCATGTATATGCCTAAGCTTCTGTATCTCCATGCTCATATGCATAAAACAGAAGGAAAGTACTTTGACAACTACGCAATATTATTACAGTGAGCAATTTTCTTAGACTGCATTTATTAAACTTCAAGCTATGAAACCCTCTTATCATCTGTTTTACTTTTTATTAGGTAAACGTTTATGTTGGTATAATTTTAGATTTCTAGAAATCTTGCAAAGAGGGTTCAGAGTTCCTGTATTTCCTTCACATGGCTTTCCCTATCCAGGGTACATTACATTTTGTCTGTAGACAAATATTCACACTTTATTCAGATTTCACCAGTTTTTCCACTAACATCCTTTTTCAGTTCCAGGATCTAAGTAATGTCTGTTTCATTTTTCAACGTATTTCTTCCAGTGCAAACACACGCAGACTAGGGGCTTTGTTAAGTTAAAATGACATTGGTATATTTTAAACTTTCTTTTATGGGGGCTAATGTGTAGTTTTATTTGACGATGATCACATACTCCTTTTGTTAAAAAAAAAAAAAAAATGGATACATCGTCAAAGGAGAATGCTGAACATAACAGGTACCCCTTGGAGCCCTAAAGCATCTGCTTGGTGGAAAACATACCTCTTGTCTCTTTCTTTCTTCCTGGCTAACTGTCTGAGATAATCCATTTCTTTTCACCTAGGGGGAAAAGCAAAATAAAGTTGAGCGCATTTACTTAAACAACTTCTTTATTATGTAAGACATAACTCTATGCCCTTCAAAAATGAATTAAGAGAAATTATGCAAAATGTTGAATTCAGTACATATTAATTTTGAGTCTCACACCCCTCAAATGACATTTAATTACACTAATAAATTAGCATAGTTCAACACTAAAGAAATGAAAAGTGTCTAGAACACTATCCTATCAGGTTGAGTTAATCTGTTCTATTCTTAGTTCTGGCTATTCCTAAAATACGTATGAAATTAATCTTCTGATTCATAACTGAAGAAATTCCTGATAATAAAGAAAATGAAGCCACCACTCTTAACAGTTTACTGCACAGAGAACCTTGGTCAGTAATACGGTGTCCTTGTTACATTGAAAGAGGAATTTTAACACTATTTTTTTCACAAAGCCTCAGTGGGAACAGCAATGCTCTTTATAAAAACCCAATCAAACAAGGAAACGCAGTCCCCTTGGCCCAATTTCAGCAGTCTTTCAGGCATATTTAATTTTGACAAATAAGGATATTAACCTGATAGTCTTTGGAGAAGCCACAGTACCTACAAGAACCAAGAATGCTAGTACCGTACTTGCAGTAATACAAGGTGTATGCCTAGTTGAATCCCTGCGGTTTCTAACTCAACTGCCACACATTTTTACCTGACTGCTGTAATTCCTATGAAAATTCAGTCTCTAACCCAAAGAGTAGAGGCTGAACTATGAACTCCATGAAGGCAGGACCTGGAGTCTCTTCTGACATACCCGGCACTGAGTCTGGCACATGAAAGATATTCATGTTTTTCAGTTCAAGTTTAATTAGCAAAAGGTAAGGCATATATGCAAAATAGCAACCAATTAAACCCTGCACTTCACGGGAAGAAGAGCAGGAAGAGAGTGCCCTCCCCTTGTGTGAAAAATTAATAGCAATAAAATATAACAAAGGTCTTCAAACGTTTGGCTATCATACTTCTCAAAAAAACCCTTAAAAACCATGCTCCCTTAGACCCATTTTTAAGTTGGCATCTCAAATTTTCATCCTAAACTTAAAGAATTTTGAAGATATATTTTGCTGCTATTTGTAAATTTAGACATTTTAACCATGTGTTATTACACTCTTTTAAATGTATCCAATGGAATATAAAAACCATGATGACTAAATACCTATTGCATAACATCATCCATTTAAAAATAAATAAGCTTTCCTTAACAGCTGGAGATTTTACATTATTCTTCTTTCTCCTTGAAATCGCATTTCTATGTCAATCCCACCCCCCCAAGTTTCCTAGTATAATTCTATGTGTCAGGGTGTCTTATTAGTCACCCTAGCATACTTTAACACAAAAATAGGTTTTTACATTTAATTTTCTATAATTTCCTGTGACCAATGAGCTTTAAGCATAAAGACTCTTCTGGATTGTAAAATCACTACAGATAGCATTACTAATCTATAATCAAAAGGATACAATTACTTCCAATTTCAACGCATTTAGCCCTAAAAGTAAAATTTTACTGACGATGCAACTCTGAGTGAGACAGTGGCTTAATTAAAGGAGGCTTTGCTGAAACCAATATTTCAAACTGACCCCATTTTATCTTGTGCCTGCGATTTAACATGTTGCGACAGGGCACCAAAGTAAGATTGGGTACGGGTAAGAGAGATGGCTTTCTTTAGAAAAATGGCAAAAGGGGTAACTGTGAAAGCGGAAGTTGGAAATTAAAAAAAAAACCTGCTGTAACACTTTAACTGCAGATACAGTCTCAGTTTTAGAAAAAAGAATACCTAGGAGTTGAGAATCTGGAAAATGGTCCCCTTAAAACTATTCCTGCCCACCTCACCAGGTCTTGCTGAATGCCCTGGGGTGTGACGCATATCCCAGCGTGAAGACCGCTGGTACACAGTGCTCTACATTGTGGGGTCAGGAAGATAAAGACAACCACATGTTACTGCCTTTAATCTGATTGTCGGAAAAGGTTGGAAAGCAGTACAGTAGAGCAGAAAGAGTCCTAAATCAATAGTAAAATCGGCAATCATTTACTGAGCACCAGGAAATATGCTGTGTATTTTATACCCCGTTCCCACTGAATCCTCATAAAAATTCTCAAAAGCCAATACTACTTTTATGCCCATTTCACAGATGGGAATAACAGCTAAGGATTAGGAGCCCAGATCACACAGCTAATAGGCAGCAAGGCCAGGGTCCCCACCCAGGCCTGTCAACTTCAGGGCTCCCACTCTTAATCGTGATATTATCAGGGATAGGAACTCCCAGCTTTCTATGAGAGAGAGGCACCCCATTTCTAAGGTTGGATGATCATCACGACAACCCCTTCTTTTTTTTTTTTATTTTTTATTTTTTTTCAGTACGTGGGCCTCTCACTGTTGTGGCCCCTCCCGTTGCGGAGCACAGGCTCCAGACGCGCAGGCGCAGCGGCCACGGCTCACGGGCCCAGCCGCTCCGCGGCACGTGGGATCTTCCCGGACCGGGGCTCGAACCCGCGTCCCCTGCATCGGCAGGCGGACTCTCAACCGCTGCACCACCAGGGAAGCCCCACGACAACCCCTTCTAATGCCAGGTCTGTACCAAGTCTGCATATGTTTGTTTTCATCCACCCGTATCACGGAATGTGGTAACGCCTTCCCCACCATCCTGACCCGGGGTCAGCCTGTCAGCAAGAACCCACGGCTAAAAAAGGCTTCTTCAAACATTTTAATAAGGTAGGAGACTGGACAGAATAATGAAACCGTTCAGAGCTGCTCCCATTTGGTTAACCCTGAGCAGGAACTTCACAGGATTTCCTGCCTGACACAAAGTCCTGGCAGAGCGATATGCCGGCATCACGCCCACTGTCTCTGCAGGTGAGGTCACCAGCGAGAACTTCCATGTCACCGGCATCTCCATCCACAACTACTGCTGAGTTCAAACCCGGAAATCTTAAGGGGAAGAGAGAGAAGCATGTGGGCTTAGAGTCCTACCCAGACACAGCTAGTTGACTGAGGGATAAAGAGTATTTCATCCTATCAACAAGAAAAAGAAAAAAAGCCCTAGCTAAAGTAGTTGCTCTTCTGAGAGGGGAGAGAAGGTAGTTTTGAAAAAGGCAAAGTACTAATTGCATAGAACTGTCATCTTTCACTAATAATACTAATTTAAAAAACGATAAAATATTCCTTTACCCAAAAGAGTCATGAGTAAGAGAGACCAGCAGCCCATACAAAACTGACCAAAAAGAAAAAAAGGATTCCATGAAACAGTCCTGGGTTATAATTAAGAAAACAGGCTCATTGGGGGAACCTGAAAACTGGCTCTGGGGAGTTACGACGAGCCAGCTCCCTCCTGGCTGGCTGCCAGACCACCGCTCCAGGTCCTGGCTGGACAGGTTCTTCTCCTGAGCCAAGAGGAAGCATTTCGTCCACCTGAGACCTTCCACGTTCAACTCTAAATTAAGCAGAGCAGGTGCCTGGAGGTCGAAGGTCAAGAGAGGCAAGATGATTTCAGAGACTGAAGAATTTGGAAGATGAAACCAGAGAAAGAAGGGGAGAGAGGATATGAAAGAGGGCCTCACAGACACTAGCAGGAGGCAGGCGGGAGAAAACTGGGGGAGAATGAAAACGCAGAGCAAAATGTCAGGCGGAAAGAAACAAGGAAAGAAGGGGGTAAGGGAGGGAGGGAAAGGAGAGAAGGAGAAAGCGTGTGTGCAAAGATTTTAATAGTAAACATCTCTGGAAATTTTCTATTCAAAACCAGTGACCTTATGGCTGAACTGAAGTAAAAATCATTGGAAGGTCCAGGCTCTTCTTTTGCACACACAAAAATGTGTCTAAAGCATATGCTTATACCTATAGTTTTTACATTTACATGGTTTTTTTGCAGTTTGCACAGTTTTGCTAAGAGAATCTGGCAAAATTCTCCAAGGGTTCTCCTTGTTTCCATGTATGGAAAAGAAAATACACCAGCTTCCAAAATGGATTCCTATTTTGTTATCTAAAATGAAAGAAATTAAATTGTACAGCCTCTTTTTTTATTTTTTAAATATATACTTTGCAGTGGCGGCTCTGGCCCAGCACGAACGGGAACACACAGACGGCCAAGCAACACTCCTTTACAGCTCTCTTCTGACCTCACTTGAACTTTCTCATTCCTCACTGGTCTAAATTTTTTATTTAACTATCTCATCAAGTAGAATTACATAACTAGTTTAATGAAACATTAAGAACTAGATTCCACTTGGGGTTCTTGATTTCGTATAATCTAAGCAATTCACAAAACTCTTCAAATCTAAGGAGAAAGTGTGAATATATGTCAATATTGTCAACATTTGAAATGGATAAAAATTACTTCAAATGAAACAACAAAACTGTAGCTCACAACTATAGTTGACATAAGTTGAAAAATATGAACGTATATTATGTGGCCTGTCAAGATAGTGAATGCAGGGAACTCACTAAAGTCCTAAGTCCTAAATGCATAATTTTAAATTATATATATATATATATATTTTGTGTGTGTGTGTGTGTGGTACGCGGGCCTCTCACTGTTGTGGCCTCTCCCATTGCAGAGCGCAGGCTCCGGACGCGCAGGCTCAGCGGCCATGGCTCACGGGCCCAGCCGCTCCGCGGCACGTGGGATCTTCCCGGACTGGGGCACGAACCCGTGTCCCCTGCATCGGCAGGCGGACTCTCAACCACTGCGCCACCAGGGAAGCCCTATAAATTATATTTTTACTGCTGTAACTGGGTTGAAATTCTCCTCTCATGATTTTTGTAACCAGTATATTTTCCATGTTCAGAAGAGACAGAAGTTAACAACTGGCTAAAACTAATAAAGGACAGTAGAAGATACTTCATCTATGGATATGATATTGTCTTACTAGACCCAAGATATAGTTTTTGAAATTTGTAAAAGGGTAAACTCCCTAAAGTACGGACCCCAAAGTTAATTAATAGATACTCCACCTAAAATTGACGGCGAGTAAGTCAGAGAAAGACAAATATCGTATGATATGACTTATATATGGAATCTCAAAAAATGATGTAAATGAACTTATTTACAAAACAAAAATAGACTCACAGACATAGAAAACAAACTTACTGTTACCAAAGGGGAAAGAGAGGGAGGGATAAATGAGGAATTTGGGAGTAAAATGTACAGACTACTACATATAAAATAGATAAACGGCAAGGACCTACTGTACAGCACAGGGAACTCTACTCAACATTCTGTAATAACCTATATGGGGAAAGAATCTGGTAAAATAATAGATATATGTATATGCACAACTGAATCACTTAGCTGTACACCTGAAACTAATACAATATACTGTCAGTTAACTATACTTCAATTTTTTAAAATGGTTAAAAAATAAATAAAATAAAATGGATGCCGATTTCCTTCTTGACACTTTGCCAGTCTGAGCTTGTTAGATGACTGTCCCACAAAGGAACAAGCCGGCACGGACTTTGTGCAATATTCCTTGGCCTTTGACGCCACTGACCGGAACAGGTAATAAGCCAGGTTCTCTGCACCTCCAACAGAGCCCTGAGGTTGCCATTTACACAGAGCCTATCTACAGGATAGCGTCGGCCCTGTACTTGTGGACAGAGCCGAGATGAACTACACCAGTCTCCTGGCTGATCAGATGATCATTTTCTACGGGGTAAATAAACAAGGATATGTCCTCAGGCCCTCTGTGACTTGACAGCGTTCTTCTAGATAAGACAGGTGCACATTTCTTCTATTTTTCACCGCCAGCCAGAGAAACCAGAATAGGAGGGCCCCCAAAAGACTGACCGACCAAAACGGCTCAGAAATGTAGTCAATTAAAAATTAGATCAGATATTTATAATCCAAGATCACTCGGGCTCCATCCATAAAGCACTAATGTCCATTGAATACCCATTGGAGCTAAGATCTTTAAACTTGGAGTTACCCACTTGCTGAAAATTGACTGGTTTATTCATGCCTCCTGGTGATTCTCTATTCATGGGCTTCTATTCTCAAGAGTTCAAGTGGGAAGAGAATGAATTGCAAAGTAAAATTATACCAAAAGGGACACAATCACTCCTAGGTCCTTTCTACAGACTTAACACAAGCCGAATAGCCCCTGAATTACAAATGAGCTCGAATTCTTTCACTGCCAACAACATGGCAACAGCGGCTCTCTGAGTGTACGTTTGAAGTTCCTAAAATGAAAAATCTGCCACAGGCCCGAAACACTGTCCTCTGTAAGCAGTCCCTGCAGGCTGTCTCAGGCCCCGCCACGTCCACCGAGAAATCACTGAGATACCGTCCACCTAAGCCACACTGCCGCAGGACATCCACATCAAAGAGCCAGAGATCTGGATAACCCAAGATCAGATAAATGAGGTCAAGATGGGGACAGTGCCATATTTTTAGGGAGGAGCTGGTAAACAGAACACTATTTTTTAGAATAATGAGAGATAGAAGACAATGGCTCATTTAATAAAATCATATGCTTAATTTAAAAAGATGTCAAGTAACGTGCCAGGGACCTTCTCACTCATTTGTTCAAAAAACCAGATCTCCTCTCTGATCTACAGTGTTGAGGTTAATTCTATAATCCTCACCAAAGTTCTCGAATCTCAAGAAACAGCAAGCTCCCCCAGCCTCCCAGAGGTAACCTCAAGTCTGTAAAACTGTGGGGATCTCAGATAAGACAGGCCAGGGCTTGGGGCTTTTACCCTGTAATGGCCTGAGTCACCCTCTGCAGACAGAGCCAGGATTCCTGATTGAGCCCCAGTTACTTCAGTACAGATATGAGGCCGAGGGGACACATCACAAACAGCAAGGTCATCAAATGTACAAGAATAAGTTGCTGTGCTTTCTATGATTTAGGAGATAAGCATGCGTTACTTCCTTTGTAGCCAGCCCTCGTAAACCAGCAGCCTATATCTAGCCAATTCCTGATTCAGAGTATTAAATCTATTTCTCCGACTACCAACGTATCAAATGCTTACCATGCAGCAGGGAGTATTCTTCCCATGCATCTAAAACGGCTAACAATGCCGCAAGGAAGCTATTACTATTGCTATTTTGCAAATAAGAAAATGGAGACACAGGAAAGTTACATCATCGTTAGCCCTAATAAGTGGCCAAGCTGGGATTCAACCCAGGCCTGCTTGCTGCCTCCAAGGACTAATCTCTCCCTTTTTTTTTAAATAAATGTATGTATTTATTTATTTATTTATTTTTGGCTGTGCTGGGTCTTCGTTGCTGCGTGCGGGCTTTCTCTAGTTGCTGTGAGCGGGGGCTACTCTTTGTTGCGGTGCGCGGGCTTCTCATTGCAGTGGCTTCTCTTGTGGCAGAGCATGGGCTTTAGGCGCGCGGGCTTCAGCAGTTGTGGCTCACAGGCTCTAGAGCGCAGGCTCGGCAGTTGTGGCGCACAGACTTAGTTGCTCCACGGCATGTGGGATCTTCCCGGACCGGGGCTCGAACCCGCGTCCCCTGCATCGGCAGGCGGATTCTCAACCACTGCGCCACCACGGAAGTCCCAAAGACTAATCTCTTAACCACCGTGGAGCGCTGCCTTCTCATGCTTCTGAATTTCTTAAGAGGTGTGACCTGCAGCTACTTTTCCCTTAAACTAAGGTCCTCCCCCGGATGCCCCAGAAACTACATCCCCAACTGAATTCCCAGCTCCTGCTGCAGAGAAAGTCAAGCTGTCAGCAGGGCGCCTGGCAATTTAACTTGTTGATTAGTTCTGACATTTGTGGAATCTCCTCAAATTCCTCTCTCTGACTTGTGACTCTCAATACCGTCATTCCCCTGTGGGCTACTGAGCCTGGACCCAGGTGTACTCAATCTCTATTCCCCCGTGAGAGAGAAACCCAGTTCTCCTTTTTCTATCTGCAATGAAGAGGAGAGAATGATATTAGGACATACATGAAAAGCTCATGACACAGAAGTAGAGAGGATAAAAAGTAAACTGGTTTTAGGGGAAAAAGGAGATTCCATAAAGTTATTTAATAAAAGATGAGCAGTTTTAAAAAGTGGAATATTTAATAAAATACAGAGGAGGAGACCAGACTAATAACAGGGGTGAACAGTGGAGGGGGTTAGGAATGTTGGTAAACTCAGAGCCACTTCCAGTCTTAACTGTTATGTTTAGTTCTGTAATAAGGTGAATGGGTTTGCATGACTTTTGTAATTCAAAAATAACTGTTTCAGGGCTTCCCTGGTGGCGCAGTGGTTGAGAGTCCGCCTGCCGATGCGGGGGACGCAGGTTCGTGCCCCGGTCCGGGAGGATCCCACGTGCCGCGGAGCAGCTGGGCCCGTGAGCTGTGGCCGCTGAGCCTGCGCGAACGGAGCCTGTGCTCCGCAACGGGAGAGGCCACAACAGTGAGAGGCCCTCGTACCACAAAAAAAAATAAAATAAAATAAAAAATAACTGTTTCAAAGAACTTAAATTTTGATTTTCAGTTGGAATATTAGGAATAAACTAATGACTAACAAAAGGAATTGGTTAAAAGAACCAAACACCTACCTATTTGATGAAATATGAGCTTTACAAAGGTTGTTGTGGAAGAAACTTTAATAACATGGAAAGTCATTCACAACATTGTTAAGAGAAAAAAATAGGTTACAAAACAGCAGGTTTAATGACCTGAGAACATATTTACAACACTGTTAAAGGGAAAATATGAGTAATAAGACAAAATGATTGTGTTAATTTTTGCTTAAAGGAAAACTCTTAAATACACATTAAGAAAAAAAAAAAAAAGTCTGAAAAGTTATATACCAAAATGTCAACAGTGATTGGATGGGAGGGATTTCAACTAATTTTTATTTTCTTCTTTTTATCTATTGGTACTTTTTGATTTTCCTATAATAAACATCTCTTGGCTTTGGAATTAAAGCATTACTTTTAATAAAAACTAAAATATGTTTCCAAGTCCTCTCTCAAAAAAGAAACAAAGCTCGTAGGACAGGCAAACGGAACTGTTTACGGATGCCAATAATACCTGCGTTTCTTTGTTCCTGCCCACAGGAAAGCTCTTAAGTGAGAGGGGACCATGAGAGGGATTTCGGTCAAGCCCAAACCGGGCAGTGGCTTATGAGGCAGTGTTGAAAGTGGGTGATGACAGGCAGGGGTGCAGACGGGCGAGAGCAGAGGACTCGGCTGGAGTCGCACAACTGACAATGACGCCGATGACACAGAGTGAAGGCGTGAGTCAGGAAGGGGCGGACGAAGGCAGAACAGGTCTGAGGGGCTCCTCTTGCAGCAGAGGACACCTGTTTGTAACGGTGGCGCCAACATCTTTGCTGCCATTTTGGTTTTGCTTGTTGTTTGGGAGCAGTGGCAGGTGTATGGGAATGATCACCTCCAAACAGTAAGCTCCTTAGAACAACACTGACACTGAAGTTAGTTTCTTAGACTGGCAATAAAATCTAAGCTGAGTAAAACCTGTTTTGGAAAAATGGATACTAAAGTTAACGAATAGGGACTTCCCTGGAGGTCCAGTGGTTAAGACGCCCCACTTTCACTGCAGGGGGCACAGGTTCGATCCCCGGTCAGGAAAATAAGATGCCACATGCCGCGTGGCACAGCCAATAAACTAAAAATTAAAAAAAAAGTGGACTGATGTTTTACACGAGATGTTCAAAGCACGCACTGGTTCCACTGGACAGGAATTACCTTATTATATGGAGGAGACCTGAAAATAGGCACAGAATTAGCACTGTTCTCCCATTTACCTGTATCTCAAGCTTCCTTCAAGCAACAGTTTATACATCTATTGCTTCTATTTTCCACTCTTCTGTCCATCTAGCCCGTCTCGTTTTAGTCAGAGTCTCTAGAGAGCACTTTGCTGACCTTTACTGCTTTCTATGATATCTATCTGTGTCAATCATTTTCGCATTTTGTCCCACAGTCTTTCAAAAACATCACTTAAACCTTTCATTTCTATTGCCTCCTAAACCAGCTTCTAAGTTCCTGCAGCGCAGGTACTGGTTTTCAGCTTGATTTTTTTTTTTTTCCACCACGGTGCAGTGGAATACAAATGAATTTTGTAGTCAGACACCAGCGTTTTCAAGCTACAAGCTTACAACCTCTTAGTGAATAGCAAGATGAAGCCCGAGAATTTCTGATTGCCATCTACTTAAAGGTAACGAAACGGAAAGGACAGAATAGAGAATACCATAGTGCATGTATTAAGCGTAACTTCGGCTTTGTAAAGCTTTTGTTTGAGATACACACACATCACCCATGAACACACGTACTGGCTTACCAGTAAAGTGTTAAGCCACCGACATAGACCATGGTTGCAATGTCAACTCCACCATATGTAAATTTACACTAGATATGTCGGTCCGGTCACTTCACACTCCCACTCACCCTCAGGAGAAAAGCTGTTCTGCTCAGAGCTTCTGCAAAAGCAGCAGCCCCAGTGGCCACACTGTACACCATCATGCATCATGGAGGCCAAAGCTGATTGCAAAAGAGCTACTTAAGCACCTGATCAAATAACAGTAAATGTTTAAGTGACCTATTTAAGTGGGGGTAAAGTGGCTGAGCCTATACGATTCTCTCCCAAGAAACTGACCTGGGGGGACCTTCAAGATGGCGGAAGAGTAAGACGTGGAGATCACCTTCCTCCTCACAGATACATCAGAAATACATCTATGCGTGGAACTGCTCCTACAGAACACCCACCGAACGCTGGCAGAAGACCTCAGACACCCCAAAAGGCAAGAAACTCCCCACGTACCTGGGTAGGGCAAAAGAAAAAAGAATAAACAGAGACAAAAGAATAGGGACGGGACCTGCACCAGTGGGAGGGAGCCGTGAAGGAGGAAAGGTTCCCACACACGAGGAGCCCCTTCGCGGGCAGAGACTGTGGGTGGTGGAGGGGGAAGCTTCGGAGCCGCAGAGGAGAGCGCAGCCACAGGGTGCGGAGGGCAAAGCGGAGAGATTCCCGCAGAGGATCGGTGCCGACCAGCACTCACCAGCCCGAGAGGCTCGTCTGCTCACCCGCCGGGGCGGGCGGGGCCGGGAGCTGAGGCTTGGGCTTTGGAGGTCGGATCTCAGGGAGAGGACTGGGGTTGGCGGCGTGAACACAGCCTGAAGGAGCTAGTGCGCCACGGCTGGCCGGGAGGGAGTCCGGGGAAAAGTCTGAAGCAGCCGAAGAGGCAAGAGACCATTGTTTCAGGGTGTGACAGGAGAGGGGATTCAGAGCACCGCCTAACGGGTGAGCCGAGGCTGTCAGCGTGGACCCCAGAGACGGGCATGAGACGCTAAGGCCGCTGCTGCCGCCACCAAGAGGCCTGTGTGCGAGCACAGGTCACTCTCCACACCTCCCCTCCCAGAGCCTGTGCAGCCGCCACTGCCGGGGTCCCGGGATCCAGGGACAGCTTCCCCAGGAGAACGCACGGCGCGCCTCGCGCCTCGGGCCGGTGCAACGTCACATTGGCCTCTGCCGCCGCAGGCTCACCCCGCACCCGTACCCCTCCCTCCCCCCGGCCTGAGTGAGCCAGAGCCCCCGAATCAGTGGCTCCTTTAACCCCGTCCTGTCTGAGCGAAGAGCAGACGCCCTCAGGCGACCTACACGCAGAAGCGGGGCCACATCCAAAGCTGAACCCCGGTAGCTGTGCGAACCAAGAAGAGAAAGGAAATCTCTCCCAGCAGCCTCAGGAGCAGCGGATTAAATCCCCACAATCAACCTGAGGTACTCTGCTTCTGTGCACTACCTAAATAGACAGCAAATCATCCCAAAAGTGAGGCAGTGGACTTTGGGAGCAACTGTAGACTTGGGGTTTGCTGTCTGCAACTGACTTGTTTCTGATTGTTATGTTTATCTTAGAATAGTTTTTCGTGCTTGTTATCATTGGTGGATTTGTTTATTGGTTTGGTTGCTCTCTTTTTTTTATTACTTTTAATTTTAAAAATTATTTTATTTTATTATTTTATTTCTTTTTTTCTCCCTTTTCTTCTGAGCTGTGTGGCTGACAGGGTCTTGGTGGTCGGGTCTAATGTCAGGCCTGAGCCTCTGAAGTGAGAGAGCCGAGTTCAGGACACTGGACCACCAGAGACCTCCTGGCTGCATATAACAGTTCTCGAGAGCTCTCCTAGAGATCTCAGTCTCAACACTAAGACCCAGCTCCACCCAAAGGTCAGCAATCTCCACCCAAAGGCCAGCAAGCTCCAGTGCTGGATGCCCCATGACAAACAACTAGCAAGATAGGAACACAACCTCACCCATTAGCAGAGATGCTGCCTAAAATCCTTCTAAGTTCACAGACACCCCAAAACACACGACCAGATGCTGCCCTGCCCACCAGAAAGACAAGATCCATCCCCACCCATCAGAACACAGGCACCAGTCACCTCCACCAGGAAGCCTACACAAGCCACTAAACAATCATTAGCCACTGGGGGCAGACACCAAAAACAATGGGAACTACAAACCTGCAGCTTGCGAAATGGAGACCCCAAACACAGTAAGTTAAGCAAAATGAGAAGACAGAGAAATATGCAGCAGATGAAGGAGCAGAGTAAAAACCCACCACACCAAACAAATGAAGAGGAAATAGGCAGTCTACCTGAAAAAGAATTCAGAGTAATGATGGTAAAGATGATCCAAAATCTTGAAAACAGAATGGAGAAAATACAAGAAACATTTAACAAGGACCTAGAAGAACTAAAGAGCAAACAAACAATGATGAACAACACAATAAATGAAATTAAAAATTCTCTAAGGAATCAATAGCAGAATAACTGAGGCAGAAGAATGGATAAGTGACCTGCAAGATAAAATAGTGGGAATAACTACTGCAGAGCAGGATAAAGAAAAAAGAATGAAAACAATTGAGAACAGTCTCAGAGACCTCTGGGACAACATTGAACACACCAACATTCAAATTATAGGGGTCCCAGAAGAAGAAGAGAAAAAGGGTCTGAGAAAATATTTGAAGAGATTATAGTTGAATAATTCCCTAATATGGGAAAGGTAATAGTCAATCAAGTCCAGGAAGCGCAGAGAGTCCCATACAGGATAAATCCAACGAGAAACATGCCAAGACACATATTAATCAAACTATCAAATACTAAATACAAAGAAAAAATATTAAAAGCAGCAAGGGAAAAACAACATTACATACAAGGGAATCCCCATAAGGTTAACAGCAGATCTTTCAGCAGAAACTCTGCAAGCCAGAAGGGAGCGGCAGGACATATTTAAAGTGATGAAAGGGGAACACCTACAATCAAGATTACATTACCTAGCAAGGATCTCATTCATATTCGACAGACAAATTAAAATCTTTACAGACAAGCAAAAGTTAGGAGAATTCAGCACCACCAAACCAGCTTTACATCAAATGGTAAAGGATCTTCTCTAGGCAGGAAACACAAGAGAAGGAAACGACCTACAAAAACAAACCCAAAACAATTAAGAATACGGTAATAGGAACATACATATCAATAATTAAATTAAATGTAAATGGATTAAATGCTCCAACCAAAACACACAGACCAGCTGAATGGATTAAAAAAATAAGACCCGTATATATGCTGTCTACAAGAGACCCACTTCAGACCTAGGGACACATACAGACTGAATGGGAGGGGATGGAAAAAGATATTCCATGCAAATGGAAATCAGAAGAAAGCTGGAGTAGCAATTCTCATATTAGCCAAAATAGACTTTAAAATAAAGACTATTATAAGAGACAAAGAAGGATAATGATCAAGGGAATCAATCCAAGAATAAGACATAATAATTGTAAATATTTGTGCACCCAACACAGGAGCACCTCAATACATAAGGCAAATGCTAACAGCCATAAAAGGGGAAATCGACAGTAACACAATCATAGTAGGGGACTTTAACACCCCACTTTCACCAATGGACAGATCATCCAAAATGAAAATAAATAAGGAAACACAGGCTTTAAATGACACATTAAACAAGATGGACTTAATTGATATTTATAGGACATTCCATGCAAAAAACAACAGAATACACTTTTTTCTCAAGTGCTCATGAAACATTCTCCAAGATAGTTCATATCTTGGGTCACAAATCAAGCCCTGGTAAATTTAAGAAAATTGAAATCGTATCAAGTATCTTTTCTGACTACAATGCTATGAGACTAAATATCAATTACAGGAAAAGACCTGTAAAAAGTACAAACAAATGGAGGCTAAATATACACTACTAAATAACCAAGAGTTCACTGAAGAAATCAAAGAGGAAATTTAAAAATACCTAGAAACAAATGACAATGAAAACGTGACAACTCAAAACCTATGGGATGCAGCAAAAGCAGTTCTAAAGGGAAGTTTATAGCAATATCATCCTACCTCAAGAAATGAAAAAAATCTAAAATAAACTACCTAAACTTGCACCTAAAGCACTTAGAGGAGGAAGAACAAAAAAAACCCAAAGTTAGAAGAAGGAAAGAAATCATAAAGATCAGATCAGAAATAAATGAAAAAGAAATGATGGAAACAATAGCAAAGGTCAATAAAACTAAAAGCTGGTTCTTTGAGAAGATAAACAAAATTGATAAACCACTAGCCAGACTCATGAAGAAAAAAAGGGAGATGACTCAAGTCAACAGAATTAGAAATGAAAAAGAAGTAACAACTGACACGGCAGAAATACAAAGGATCATGAGAGATTACTACAAGCAACTATATGTCCATTTTAGGACAACCTGGAAGAAATGGACAAATTCGTAGAAAAGCACAACCTTCCGAGACTGAACCAGGAAGAAATAGAAAATATGAACAGACCAATCACAAGCACTGAAATTGAAACTGTGATTAAAAATCTTCCAACAAACAAAAGCCCAGGACCAGATGGCTTCACAGGTGAATTCTATCAAACATTTAGAGAAGAGCTAACACCTATCCTTCTGAAACTCTTCCAAAAGACAGCAGAGGGAGGAACACTCCCAAACTCATTCTATGAGGCCACCATCACCCTGATACCAAACCAGAAAATGACGTCACAAAGAAAGAAAACTACAGGCCAATATCACTGATGAACATACATGCAAAAATCCTCAACAAAATACTAGCAGACAGAACCCAACAGCACATTGAAAGGATCAATACACCATGACCAAGTGGGGTTTATCCCAGGAATGCAAGCATTCTTCAGTATATGCAAATCAATCAATGTGATACACCATATTAAGAAACTGAAGGAGAAAAACCACATAATAATGTCAATAGATGCAGAAAAAGCTTTTGACAAAATTCAACACCCATTTATGATAAAAACTCTCCAGAAAGCAGGCATAGAGGGAACTTACCTCAACACAATAAAGGCCATATATGACAAACCCACAGCCAACATCAATCTCAATGGTGAAAAACAGAAACCATTTCCTCTAAAATCAGAAACAAGACAAGGATGGTCCACTCTCAGCACTATTATTCAACATAGTTTTGGAAGTTTTAGCCACAACAATCAGAGAAGAAAAAAAATAAATAAAAGGAATCCAAATCGGAAAAGAAGTAAAGTTGTCACTGTTTGCAGATGACATGATACTATACACAGAGAATCCTAAAGATGCTACCAGAAAACTACTAGAGCTAATCAGTGAATTTGGTAAAGTAGCAGGATACAAAATTAATGCACAGAAATCTCTTGCATTCTGATACACTAATGATGAAAAATCTAAAAATGAAATTAAGGAAACACTCTCATTTACCACTGAAACCAAAAGAATAAAATACCTAGGAATAAACCTACCTAAAGAAACAAAAGACCTGTACACAGAAAACTATAAGACACTGATGAAATAAATTAAAGATGATACAAACAGATGGAGATATACCATGTTCTTGGGTTATAAGAAGCAACACTGTGAAAATGACCATACTACCCAAAGCAATCTACAGATTCAATGCAACCCCTATCAAACTACCAATGGTATTTTTCACAGAACTAGAACAAAAAATTTCACAATTTGTATGGAAACACAAAAGACCCCAAATAGCCAAAGCAATCTTGAGAAAGAAAAATGGAGCTGGAGGAATCAGGCTCCCTGACCTCAGACTATACTACAGAGCTACAGTAATCAAGACAATGTGGTATCGGCACAAAAAGAGAAATATAGATCAATGGAACAGGATAGAAAGCCCAGAGGTAAACCCACGCACGTATGGTCACCTTATCTTTGATAAAGGAGGCAGGAATATACAATGAAGAAAGAGAGCCTCTTCAATAAGGGGTGCTGGGAACTAGAACACTCCCTAATACCATACACAAAAATAAACTCCAAATGGATTAAAGACCTAAATGGAAGGCCAGACACTATACAACTCTTAGAGGAAAACGCAGGAGGAACCCTCTGTGACATAAATTACAGCAAGATCCTTTTTGACCCACCACCAGGAGAAATGACAATTACAACAAAAATAAACAAATGGGACCTAATGAAACTTAAAAGCATTTGCACAGCAAAGGATACTATAAACAAGACGAAAAGACAACCCTCAGAATGGGAGAAAATATTTGCAAACAAAGCAACTGACAAAAGATTCGTCTCCAAAATATAATAGCAGCTCATGCAGCTCAATATCAAAAAAAAAAAACAACCCAATCCAAAAATGGGCAGAAGATCTAAATAGACATTTCTCCAAAGAAGATACACAGATTGCCAACAAACACATGAAAGGATGCTCAACATCACTAATCATGAGAGAAATGCAAATCAAAACTACAGTGAGGTATCACCTCACACCGGTCAGAATGGCCATCATCAAAAAATCTACAAACAATAAATGCCAGAGAGGGTGTGGAGAAAAGGGAACCCTCCTGCACTGTTGGTAGGAATGTAAATTGATACAGCCACTATGGAGAACAGCATGGAGGTTCCTTAAAAAACTACAAATAGAACTACCATATGACCCAGCAATCCCACTACTGGGCGTATACCTTGAGAAAACCATAATTCAAAAAGAGTCATGTGGGCTTCCCTGGTGGCGCAGTGGTTGAGAGTCCGCCTGCCAATGCAGGGGACACGGGTTCGTGCCCCGGTCCGGGAGGATCCCACGTGCCGCGGAGCAGCTGGGCCCGTGAGCCATGGCCGCTGAGCCTGCGCATCCGGAGCCTGTGCTCCGCAACGGGAGAGGCCACAACAGTGTGAGGCCCGCATACCAAAAAAAAAAAAAAAAAAAAGAGTCATGTACCATAATGTTCACTGCAGCGCTATTTACAATAGCCAGAACATGGAAGCAACCTAAGTGTCCATCAACAGAAAAACGGATAAAGAAGATGTAGCACATATATACAGTGGAATATTACCCAGCAGTAAAAAGAAATGAAATTAAGTTATTTGTAGTGACGTGGATGGACCCAGAGTCTGTCATACAGAGTGGAGTAAGTCAGAAAGAGAAAAGAAAATACTGTATGCTAACACATATATATGAAATTTTTAAAAAAGGTTGTGATGAACCTAGAGGCAGGACAGGAATAAAGACGCAGATGTAGAGAATGGACTTGAGGATATGGGGAGGGGGAAGGGTAAGCTGGGACGAAGTGAGCGAGTAGCATTGACATGTATGCACTACCAGATGTAAAATAGCTAGCGAGTGGGAAGCAGCCGCATAGCACAGGGAGATCAGCTCGGTGCTTTGTGACCACCTAGAGGAGGGGTGGGATAGGGAGGGTGGGAGGGAGACGCAAGAGGGAGGGGATATGGGGATATATGTATACATATAGCTGATTCACTTTGTAATAAAGCAGAAACTAACATACCACTGAAAAGCAATTATACTCCAATAAAGATTTTTTTTAAAAAAAAGAAAGAAAGAAATTGACCTGGGTAGCTATACATGGAAGCTGAAAGGATAACATGAGGAGGGGCTGGACCATGCTAGGTAACCTCAAGTCTAAGTTACAAGAACTCAGAAACTCTGAGTATGCAGGAGCTCTCGCAAGAGAAGACAGACCTGGCAAAAAGGGAAAATGATCCAATTCATGAGAAGAAATAGCCAACAGGCCACTTCTGAGACTGAGTCACATTCCTGGCCAAGTAACAGATAGAATTGCGGTTCCTGCTCTTCCAGAGCCCTGGGTACACATCCGTTATTTAGCGAAACTTTAGAGGCTCTGTTCCAGGTAACCTCAAGACCCTAAAGAAAACAGTAGGAGAGGGCTTCCCTGGTGGCGCAGTGGTTGGGAGTCCGCCTGCTGATGCAGGGGTCGCGGGTTCGTGCCCCGGTCTGGGAGGATCCCACGTGCCGCGGAGCGGCTGGGCCCGTGAGCCATGGCCGCTGAGCCTGCGCGTCCGGAGCCTGTGCTCCGCAACGGGAGAGGCCACAACAGTGAGAGGCCCGCGTACCACAAAAAAAAAAAAAAATTAAAAAAAAAAAAAAAAAAAAACAGTAGGAGAGTAACCCTATTTGTCACTTCGGAGCCTCAGCTGCCTCAATATATAGTAGAGAAAGCACCCGCTCTCATGGTAGTGTCACAAGCTCGACATAAGCTGAGTGAAATGACCTAGTATAATCCCTGGTGCACAGTCTCCTCTGCAAACACTGTGTTAATAATTTAACTGCATGTAAATGAATTAATATGATGATGATCCAATGACAGGTCCCATAGCTACAGCTATCTGCACCGCCTGCTCACACTGAGATCTTAACCCCAGCTGAATATGAGTTGAGCAGACAACAACCATACTCCTTTGCACATAACCGCCAGAAGCAGGGTTTCCTACCGCCCCAAATATGAACTACTCCATTTTTACGTTATTGCAGGTGGATGGGTAGCAGAGTTTATCTCCTATACTAAAGGGGAAAATAATCTGCAATTTCCTTTCACTGGCAAAAATACTTCCTTCTGCAGAAGCTGTCCACTGGCTCTAGTCCTTATCCCCCCCAGATAACAGATATACAGATAATAAATGCCATAATAATTGTAAGACATAAGAGTACGGATTAATCATGTAGAACATCAACAGGCTATAAGTACTCTGGATAAATCAACCAAATTTGAGAAAAAAAGTGTTTAAGCACTAGTTCCACGTTTAAAGATTCAACAGTAATTTTGATGGTGACAATTTCTCTAATCAATCATCATGGAGACAAATCACTCTGTGGCTATGGCTCCGGTGAATAGCCCCAGCACTGGACCAGGAGAAGAGACACCACAAGGGGACATCTTAAGGTCAAGAGGGCAGATACAAGAATCTAATGGATGATTTTCACAAGTGCAAGCTCAGTATTATAGAGCCTTTCTCCACAGTTATTCAGAGCTCCTCAAAGTAACCAAGCCTTCTTTCCTTTCACCTAATTACACTATATTCCTACAGACTCCTATTGTTCTTGAATGCATCTGTCTACCTCCCCAAAAGAAATACCAAGTGCAGGATGAGGGAGGCTGTAATTTAATTTGATTTTGTAGTATGCAAATTCCTACCATAGGTAGTTCTAAACTATGAAGATACCAAGTTTCCTAATGTATCAAAGACATTTATTAAACCCAGGATGTAGCCAAACTGTCAAGAATTTCTCCTTTAAAATAAAAATTAAAAAGAGCCTCCAAATAGCCCCCAATAGGAAACTTCCTGGCTGCTTTCTCCACTGAGTTTTTTTGCTGTTATTTTCACTTATGGGATTAGGTTTTTGCCTTTACTCATTCATTTATACATTCACTCACAAATTCATCACATATTTACTGCAAGCCTACTGTAAGTCAGGCAATGATGTGCTAGGAATAGGATAGGAAACATAACAGACAAAAATCTCTGCTTTCATGCAGATTTTATTCCAGTGGGAGTAGATGGACAATTAACAAGAAAAGTAAATTACATAGTATGTTAGAGGGGTAAGTGTCAGGAAGACACTGGAAGAAGAGCTATATACTGTAAGCTGAGGAGACAGCAAGTGCAAAGGCCCTGAGGCAGACTGCACCTTGTACTGGAAGAACATCAGTGTAACTGAGCAACAAGCATGGGATGAGTCCACAGAGTAACCAGGGGCCAGAATACACAGCCTCCCTGGCCCCTGTAAGGCTTGGCCTTTATTTTGAGTGGAGGTAAGAAATAACTTGAGGGTTCAGAACAAAGGGACAATATCTCAGTACGTTTTAACAGGATCACAATTCAACAATAGAACTATATAGCTGCTATACGGAGAAGAGACCAAAATGGAGCCACGTAGATGCAGGGAGTTGATCTGGGAAGCAATGGGGACAATCTACCTCCACAGTGACAGGGTGGCAGCAGAGAAGTAGCTCTGTTCTTAAGTTACAGGCAACAGACTTTGCATCAAGTCGGAAGTAGGTTATGGGAGAAAGAAAAGAGTGAGCAAAGGCTCTAAGGGTTCTGACCTTCACAACTAGAAAATGGAGTCATTATTTGCTGAGAAAAAGAAGAGATTATGGGCTTCCCTGGTGGCGCAATGGTTGAGAATCCGCCTGCAGATGCAGGGGACGCGGGTTCGTGCCCCGGTCCGGGAGGATCCCACGTGCCGCGGAGCGGCTGGGCCCGTGAGCCGTGGCCGCTGCGCCTGCGCGTCCGGAGCCTGTGCTCCGCAACGGGAGAGGCCACAACAGTGAGAGGCCCGCGTACCGAAAAAAAAAAAAAAAAAAAAAGAAGAGATTATGAGAGAAGCTGATTTGGGTGGGAGAGAAGAGAGTGATCAAAAAAAAAGTCAACTTTTGGAGAGGTTAACTTTGAGATGCTGGTTAGATACCAGAAACAAAGCTGGATACCCTTGTCTGACGCTCAAGGAAAGGTCCAGTCTAGAGACAGAAACTTGAAAGTCATCAGAGTCGATGATGTCTTTAAAGCCACAAGGCTGGATGAGATCACCAAGGGAGTGCAGATAAAAGAGGAGCCGCAAGGATGGAGCCTCTGGACACCCCCCCCCAACAGGTAGAGGCTGGAAGAAAAGAGATCGAGAAGCTGCAGGTGCACTGACTTTTTCTCAAATCCTCTGACCCTCCATCACCCCGAAGGGTCCGCATAGCGTACGTGATGTTTTCTCTGCTTGGGACTCCTCCAGCCTGCACCCGCCCCTCTAACAACCACTCCGACCTGACACTTATCTGGTAGCTGATCGGATGGCAGCTCCTGTCATCTCCTCTGCCACCTTCCCTTGACTGACAGCATCTTGCCCGGACGGGTGCCCTTCCCACAGGGTCTGAGAGCAGCACAAGCAGGTCCTTCACAGCATTAACACAGCAATTCTGCAAGTACATGTGGGATAACGGGGTGTCTGTCTTGCCATTCAGGGTGTCAGTAAGGACATGAAAGCAAGGTGGAGTCTGTTTGTGCTCTATCTCCACTGCCTAGAACAGGGCCCTCCATAAAGACTAGGTCATTCATCAATCTCTCTCACCAATTTTCTGCTCAGTGAAATGAGACCCTCTTTGTCTGGGTCCCAGGTCTAGGTTTCCAGTTGAAACACCTCCTCTTGTACTTACACCAACCAATATGAAACAGCCCTGTGCTCCTGTCCTCGCACTTTCTTGGGGCACCTGTCTCTTGTGCTCCGTACCTGCCCTCAGGGCCTAAGGCACACACCTGCCACATTTTCACCACCCATTGTTCTCTCCGGAGAATCAACAACATATATATTGGCACATCTACCACTCAATTGCCCTTTGCTTACTAAGCTCCAACCAGAGTAGTTTTTTTTCTCAATCTCTATATATTTTTCAGAAGGGTGTCACAGTTCCACCATCGCTGTAATTCAGAAAAAGAAAAGCTTCTAAAGGTGACATGAACAACGTGGAAATGTACTCAATACACACAGGAAGCTACAGTGAGGTATCCCCAGTATTTGGAGATAAAGTCAAAAGAAAAAAATACTCCCAAACTGAAACTGAAAAAAACAAAAAGTATACACTAGTTTTACACATCTCCTTGTGCGTGCATTTTTCTAAAGAGAAGGTCCACGGCTCACAACTTTTATCAGATTCTCAAAGCAGGTAGAGCTCCCCAGAAAAGAAAGATGGCGAAATGCATATCCATCCTATAGCCTAACCCAGAGACCAGAAAGAACACTGAAGATCATCGTGTAGAGGCGTGAAATGATTTATAAGACACACTGTTCGGGGAAAAAAACAAGTTGTAATAGCCGCACAGTGTATCATTTATGCAAATGCACGTAATCTTTATTTTTTCCTTACATGTACACACGTGGATTTCAAGAAGACCGTTACCAAATTGAGAACAGCGTTGCCTAGAGAGAAGGCAAAAGAGATTGGGATTGCAGATATGATCAAAAGAGACTTTGGCCTCATCTGAAATGTTTAATCATTTTTCACGGAACATGTGCTATGTATTGCTTATACAGTCAAAATCAATTTTCAAAAATGTTGCGGAAACACCACAATCTAACTGTACTGAAATCACAAGAGTATACCAGAGCCCGCTCCTGCCCCAGTCTAAGCAGGCCCCGGCTCCAGCCCTGTTAGCTGGACCATGGTCTCTGCTGCGGCTCCCAGGTCCGGGCACATGGACCTCCAGTTCGGTTAAATATAAAGATACTCCAGGAGACCTACTCTCCAACTTCACAGTTAGTGCACTAGTACACGTCTAAAGCCCTGACTAAGTGTTTACATGGTAAGTACCAAAAGTAAGCCAGATGTGAAAAATGCATATGAGAAAAGGTATTAATCACCATTTAAGGTAAAAACAATAATGTTATGAGACTGCTATGTTACAAAAATGTAAATGGAAAATTCTATGACTGAAGAGATTATTTTAAGCAGCAACTCACTGAACAACTGAAAATTAATTCAGACAAGTGTGAAAAGAAAATGTAAGGGAAAAGGATGAAACTGTCGATGACCTCTAAATGCATTTCTGCAAACAGAAGGATATTCAGATTTATTACATCTGTTGAGCTCTGATTTTCAGTGGAAAACAGGGTCTTTCACAGTAAACGTGGTGTAGATTCTAAAGGAATAAGTCCCACCAAATGGAACTGCTCAAGACTCCAAAGTGTGCTATAGTTTCAACTGAATGAAATTACATTTATAATCAAATGGCCATTTTTCAAATCGCCCTTTCTCATTTGGCAGTTCCAGAAGGTAAGCCAGAGCAAGCTATTGTGTCTTACTTAGGAGCTGATTCCAGAACTCAGGAGACCAAAGTCCCAATTCTAGATATGAACCTAGTTAGCCACACGAAGGACAGCTGAAGACGTACTCTAAAGAAAACATAAAAAACCAGTTCCAGAATAGAGCTTAACATTTTGGAGCAAACTGAAGAAATACGCAAAATGATTTAAGATCACTGATAAAGCACATGTCAGCAAGTATCGAGGAAGAGTCCAGTGAGAGGATGACTCCAGTACGTGTACGTCGGGTGACTGTATTCGGGATTGAATCCAAGTAGAAAGTTTGCCTGTGTGCTTGTTTTTGACTCTGAAGCCTGAGCTCCCTTGTCAAAGGTACCTGGGGCGTCAAGGCGGTGAAAATTACACAAACACACCCCACGGCAAACAAACGGGGTCAGGGCATAGCTGGCAAGCGTGGCTTTGGGGCTGTCCCGGAACTTAACAAAACAAACACGGGTTTCGCAACTGTCATTTTTTAGTCCAACACACAGTACGTGATGGGGGGAGGGGTCAAGTTATGACAAAAAGCCAAAAGCCTTCAAGATTGATTTTTTAATTTTCGGTAATACTGTAAATCCTCCTGGGAGCCCATTAAAGGATGAAACGGATTCGAAACCTGAAGCTCCCTTTGCAGGGAGGACTCAGCTGTTACCCACCTAGCACTAACTGTAGCAGGTACCCAGTGCTCTATCCCACACTCATAATACAATCAACATTTTTCTTCAAACCCACAAGCTTTGCCCAGAGATCCAAGAACTGCTGTCTTAGTCCTCACGATGCCATTTTAGATGATTCGCTGGGCCATTCACCTGTGTATGGCAGGTTCCTTTGTCTCTGGGCACAGATCTCTGGAGGACAAAAATGACTTTTCAAATTGAAACCTCAAATTTCTTCCCCTTATGACCAACTAAAACCTGGAAACCACGATCATTCATTTCTCATATATTAGCGTTCCCCAAGGCCTGAAGAGCAGCATGAAGTTATATTCCCTGGAACAAAGAAACCTATATTTCTGATGAAGAATAGATCGATACCCTCTGACAACCCAGTGAAAGACGAGTAAGCCTGGCACCAGCTGAGGACAGTATGGAGACTCGGGCTGTGTTCCTGACAATGGAGAACGCCCCACTTCTACGTGGAGACCCTGCCAGCAAAGCCACACTGCTGCACCCATTCACGACTAAGTCACTGTAATCCAGCTAGGGAAGCCGAGACTTTCTCTAGTCTATGAAGGCCCAATGAAATGCCTCTCTTACTCGGTTCTAATTCTCCCTCATTCCTAGGTGACCACCACGCAACACTTAAACCTGTCCCAACAGCAGACACGGAGAACCACCTTTCGTGGCTGTCCAACGAAATCAAAGGAGACACATCATAAACACACTAGGACCAATTACACACAGACTGAAGGCTTCAGGACCTTACGCAACAACCAGAGATGGCTGCAAATCGCGGCTCTTCTAAAGAGTCTCCCGCACACTTCACAGTCAACCGATAAAAGTGTCATCACCTCAGGAGGCAGTCACGTGTTGGCAACAAAGACAAGAGATTTCCACAAAATAAAACAACCAACAGCAGCTAATGCACAGGTGTGCTCACACGCACCCCTCCCAAGTAGAAAGTCAAGGTAGATGCCAAATTGAGACCTCACCCCTTTGCCAGAAAACCCCCTTGTCCTATTCCCTTTCTGGGATCAAGGCCTTACGCGAGGAAGACTTCTGTGTTAAAGACAGGATGGGGGCTACCCTACTTAGTTGGTATTACTGAAAGGTAAGCATGGAAAGATGATGGAAAGTCGAAGTGTTCCAAAACCTGCCCTGAACACTGTAGCCCCTTTACAAGGAGAGATCGGGGCACAAGGTCAGACGGAGAAACGGAGGTGTCTACCCCTTATGGAAAACAGCCTGACATTTTTCATAATTCATGAAGCCTCTTCTCTTTAGGGTCCTAACTGCAACCTGGATATTTACTAATTGCTAGGCTTCTAAAAAAGTAATCCCTGCTTTCTGTTGTTTTCTCTAAAAGCCAGAGCTGCTTGCAACTTTTTAGTGGGTAGAAAACCCACCTGGGAAGGACAGAAGAGAACTTCAGGACAGTGATGACCCCTGGGGAGGAAGGAAAGAGAAAAGGACTGGAGAGGAGGATGGTTAACTGAATCTGTCTCCAAAAATAGAAGCCTGGGCTTCCCTGGTGGCGCAGCGGTTGAAAGTCCGCCTGCCGATGCAGGGGACGCGGGTTCGTGCCCAAATCCGGGAAGATCCCACGTGCCGCGGAGCAGCTGGGCCCGTGAGCCGTGGCCGCTGCGCCTGCGCGTCCGGAGCCTGTGCTCCGCAACGGGAGGGGCCACGACAGTGAGAGGCCCGCATACCGCAAAACAACAACAACAACAACAACAAAAACCAACATAGAAGCCTGAAATAAATATGTTAAAATGTTAACATCTGTTCAAGCTGGTACCTGGATGGTAGGTACCTGGAAATCTATTACACAAACTTAAGTTTTAATTTTTCTACAAGCTTGAAGTTCTTCATAATAAAAAAATTAATATGTTTTAAAAATGAAACAGAGACACAAAAGGCACAAAGAAAATACAGGCCGGTGCCCAAGTGCTGCAAGGTGGCAAGGTCCAATCATGCTGCTTTGATTAAGTGTAACTGCCACCAACACAATAAATACACACAAGCCTCCTGGGAACACGTGAATCCAAGATAACACACGCTGCAGTTAGAACCCATTTTATAGCTGTACATTTTATCACTGGATAGTTTTCCCGTATCAATCTTGTTATCCAAAAGGTGCATCAGCACATCGATCCTTTGCCAAATAAAACACATGCCCATATTTGAAGCTGTAGTGAAGGACATGTCGTACTGTTTCAGGGTGCATTTGTTAATCTAAATGAAAGCCAAACTCCAGGAGGCATAAATATGGCAGCCTGGTTTTTGGTACTAAAGCTAAGCTGGAGAAGAGTGTAAGTGACACAGAAGTCCACATTTTTGTTTAGCACTCAGAGAACACAGCAGAAGGATTTAGGCCTGTGCTAACAAGCACAGCTGCCGTCCCAGAGGAAGAACTCAAAAGAGTCCACAGTTTTCTTCTTGAGGGTCTTCTACCAAATGGTCCACACCAACAGTGGAATGACAGCCATTTAGAGCCGTCTTGGCCTGTGTGGACCTTGTCACCAGTTTTTCCAAGTATCTGCATTGGTATATAATACCACAAGATCATCAGATCAGGGAATAAGGCTACCAACATGCCGGTTCTGTGGACAGATGATACCACCTCACCACTGCGAAACTCACAGAAGCGTCACGGAAGATGCAAACCGTTAGCACAGGGGCCAAGCCTGGCCCGTAGATATTGCTGGGCTCATACGACATTTTTGAAAACGTGAATTAGGATAATACTCGTCAAAGTCTGGCTTTCTGTATTCTCTTCTTTAAATATCAGAAAATACCGTAACACGGGGCTGGTTTGAACTAAGCGTGCGCTGTTCAACTCATACAAGGCCTATGGGCCCCAGTCCCCGCCACCTGCCGTCACCCACACTCACCAGCATCACTTCTAACACTACCTGCTCTGCCCCCGTAGGCATTTTAATCTGCGGCATAACGCTAAGGGCGTCGCACCGTGGGGGGACTGGGACTACATAACTTCTCCTTAGAACAAAATTAGGGGGTGTGAGAGAGACAGGAAGAAAGGGCTTGGTTTCTAGAGTTCTGAATTCCAGTACAGGGCAGAAGAGGAGAGGAAGAGCATGAGCCAGAGGTTGCCCATCCTCATTATCAACATGCACCCACTTCCACGGTCAAGTTTACGAGCGCCAACATATACAACTTCTTCCCTGATGCTGACGGGTTCCCGAAACACATGAGATTCCTGACTCTGAACAATGCTCATTTCGGCTTCAGAGGGAATCACTTCTGCTCCCGTACTGCCAAAGGACTCACAGAGGTGCACTGGCCTGTTTTTCATGCAACACTCCCACCACCCAAGCCAGCCACGGGAATTCCCTCCTACCTGGTAATGCATCAGATGCCCACAGATGCTGTACCCAAAGTCACGTCAAGGAAACTAAGCATCACACTGGGACACTGTTAAGCCAGGAGGAAAAGAAATTACGGCTGAAAACAAAAGATGTTGGATGCAGAGAGGAGAAATTACTCAACACAAAAGTAAGTGTCAGATACTCGCAAACACAAGATGCACACGGGAAGACAGAACAGAATGCCATTCGTTAACCATTTTCAAGAACATATAAATGTGTCCCTATCACATGAGATTTCCAAGGAAGAAGCGTACTAAGTTTCCTGTTGTGTGTAGGTACATATACATGTATCATACATATACGTATGTCTATATAGCCATAATTACGATAAAGCTCGGGATCTATTAAGCTACCACTACATACACACTCTATAAAGAAAACAAGAAAAGATACTAAGTAGAAGAGTTTCCAGGGTCCATAGTACATCAGTCTTTTATTTTATAAAAACCTGATAAATTTTCCTGATCAGAATTGTCAAAGTTCATGTTCTCACTGGTGCCTGCAGAGTTTCAAGAAATAGTTCACAATCTAAAAAGAAGAGTCTTTCTCCTTAGGGTTACAGGATCACTGGAAGAAAAAATTAAAACCACAGCCAGGCATAATGTCCACAACTTGGTCTTCTCACTCCCGCAGACAGAAAAAGAGAAGGTACACACTCACCGCAGACAACTGGCTCCACGTGGACCTCAGCGGCTTATGGTGAATCACAATTTTTTCGTCTGATTTCTGTTCTTTGGGCTCCGACTCTTCATCAGAGTCAATGTCAAGGGCCTTTTCTTTGTAGTTCTGATACAGAACAGCGTTTTCTGCAAGAAAACCAAATCCTACATGTCACTAATTGCCCCCCCATCGTGATGCTACTTGTTCTAAACAAACATCTGTATTTGTACGTATATGACGTTTGGTCTCCAGTTACACAAGAGACAAATGGATTTTGTCACTGAAGAGTCATTAACAAAAAGTGATTTTCTCACTCACACAGCTCTATCCCCAATTCATCTGCAGGGGAAGGGCCCACACATTAAATGCCAACTGAAGCAGAGTTTCCATGTCTCTGTCCACTACCCGTGAAGGTCATGTCCCGTTACATCACTGTTTTTTAGGTTAAATTGAATTTGCACCCTTTTATCTGTCTATCTATTTAACAAATATTTACTGTACACCCACAATGTGCCAAGGGCTGAGAGTAAATAGAAAATGAAAGACCCTTCCCACGCCCTCATGAGCTAAAAACTGAATGAGAAAAATAGTCAGTCATTGATTCATGTATTCATTCAACTGATATTTAGAAAATGCCTACTAGATGCTAACGACCGCTAGGCACTGGGGATACAACAACGAACAACAACAGAAAAAGACAAAAATCTCATTCTCTGTGGAGCTGACATCAGAGTGAGGAGAGAAAGACAATAAACGAACAAGTGACTTTTATAATATATCAGATGCTGATAAATATCATGGAGAAAAATAAAAGAGGGAAAGGGGGAGCATGTTACAAGGGCTGATACATAGATTTTAAACAGGGTGGTTTAGGAAGCCCTCACAGAGGTGACGTTTAAGCAAAGATCTAAAAGAAGTGAGAAAGTAAGCCAGCTGTACAGCTGGGGAAAGAACATCCCATCAGAGAGAACAGCAAGTACAAAGGCCCTGGGGCAGGAGTCTGTTTGGTGCATCTATATGTACAAGGATTAGCAAGGAGGCCTGTGTGTGTGGCTGGAATACGGTAAGGGAGGGGAGAAAGTATAGAAGTTGGGGGTTAGGATGAATAGAGGGCAGACTTGCCTCAATGTCATTGAAAGGACTTTGGTTTTTTACTCCAAGTGAGAAGGCAAGTCATTTTAGAGTTGAGGACACAATGATCTTGCACAAATGCATACCTACATACCCAAAGATTTACATACAGGGGCTCTGAGAACAGACTGTCAGCAGGATATGATCTAGTCTGGGGGTCAGAGAGGTGTTAATGAGCAATATCTTAAGATCTGAAAGCTGAGAAAGCACAGAGCTACAGAAAAAAAGCACATGTAAGAGCCCCGAGGCAAGAGGACATATATTACCTTAGAAGAACAAAGGAAGGTCATTCACTGGAGTATGGGTGTCTAGAGGACAAAGGGTGTAAGGTGAGTTTAGGGGGAAGAGCCAGACAGTCCAAAGAAGCAGAGTTTTGCAGGCGATGTTAAAGAACTGGATTTTATCCTGAGCCCAAAAGGACTGAGTTTCTTTCATACTGTAAGGGTTGTCTTTTATCCCGATTGCAATGGGAATCCACTAAAAGGAAAAGACTTTATTAGACTGGAAAAGCAAAATATTGACTCCTTAAGGGACTAATTAGGATGCTACTGAAGTGATGAGTGAAAGACAGTGGAGACTTGGGGGGATGGGCTGGATATGGGGGTCAACTGGATATGGTGGGAAGGATGTCTCCTAGCTCTGTAAGTCCCACGATGGAAAAGTAGGAAATGGGAACTCCAGAAGAGATGCACCTTTAGAGGAAAGATTATGAGTTTGGTTTGGGACATACTACTGAGTTCGAAATGCTTTTCCCATCTACTGAAGCCAGAAAACATCGGCCTCACCCCTCAGCAACTACTGCATGTTCCATGTGCACCATTACTAAAGTAATACTGGAATCTATGCAAGATTTTACTGTTCTCTGACTGTTATGAATACGTAAAGCAGATCATGAGGGTGTAGACTGAGTTCCCCCTACCTCTGCGGTGTCCTTTAAGGTACTTAGTGTGTGTATGCACACATTATTCATATACATTCATTCATTCTCACAACAACGTGGGCAATAGTATTACTGGCTTCATTTTACCCAGGATGAGACTGAGGCTCAGTGAGGTTAAGAGGCTTGTTCACTGTCACTCAACTGATGAGTAGAAGCAGGACAGGAACTCAGGCCCCTGGTTCCAACATCACAGGTTCCCACCACTTAACCACTCAGCTTCCTGACTTACATTCCTGTTAGTCATTAACTGTTAGGCTCCTGCATCCCTCATGTACACATATGTGAAAAAGAATTTCTAGGTCATCACATCTGAGAAGAGAGGAGAGGGTGCACAGACACAGCTCCTTGTAAAAGGAAACAACATAAAACTAGTTAGGATGAAGGTCTGTCCTCAGACTTCAAAAAAGCTCGACATTTTTAACCCTTTGAGGCAAAGGTCTCCAAACCACTATCAAATTCCAGAAGATGCAAAGCATCTCTCAAAATTGATATTAGGTAGATGCTCTGTTCACTGCACAGTCATAACGGGGTAAAAGAGGAAGCAAACCGGACTAAGAACCAGATCTCTGTCCTAATCCTGGCTGTGTGAAAGTGCATAAGGTACTATAAACTCTCCGAGCTTCCAGATTCCTCAATTATAAAATCTGAATGTATCTCAGCCAGCTAAAGTACTGTATCTGGGTTTCTTCCTCATAGAGAACCGTTTTCTAAGATTGGTACAGTAAATACACTTTTATAAACTGGTCATGTTTTAATGATTTAATGAGACCTGATTTTTATAAGAATTATATAGGGAGGGCTTCCTTGGTGGCACAGTGGTTGAGAGTCCGCCTGCCGAAGCAGGGGACACGAGTTCGTGCCCCGGTCCGGGAAGATCCCACGTGCCGCGGAGCGGCTGGGCCCGTGAGCCATGGCCGCTGCGCCTGCGTGTCCGGAGCCTGTGCTCCGCGACGGGAGAGGCCACGACAGTGAGAGGCCCCCATGCCGGAAAAAAAAAAAAAAAAAAAAACTAAAAACATTAAGTCAGAGGAAATATGACTTAAGATCTAAATGCCAAACTTAATTTTTTAACTAAAGGGCTAGAGCTTGCCCTAACTCTTTCTCCACTTCTTGAGGGAGGTGGGGATGGAGTCAGAGTAGAGAAGAATTAAAAATCCCAGAACATTGGTCTGACAAAGTCATCTGTTTACAAAGAATGCCATTAATTTTACTCACTGCTGGTGAATTTAGCTTAGTGCAGAGCTTTGTGCTGTATAATGTGTGAAGAAGGTGTACATTTTTCTCATCTTGTGTTTTTGTAACTTCAGCTGGATTTCAACTTATAATTGATATTCCACATTGAAACAGCAATAAAAGTCTGGAAAATCAAATGCTTACCTTCCCCATCAAATGTTCCTTGTCCTTTCAGCATTTTTTTCTAAGAAACAAGAAAAGCAAAAAGAGGAAAAGCAAAGCAAACTATGTATGAATGAGCCAAACAGAAAATACAGCTATTTTAAGAAAAAGCACTTTTTTGGTTGTTACATTCATTCGACTTCCAAAGGCATACAGCAGATGATCCCTGGAGCAGTTCACTCATATGACTACTACAGCTCACTGAAAAGGTGAAATGACATGTACAATGTCCCCCACGCTCCGTCAATACAGCTTGAGAATCCTCAGATGACCAGCAGTCCGGCTTATTTCATTACTCGTGATTCACCATCACTGTTAAATTGAGGGCTTCCCTGGTGGAGCAGTGGTTGGGGGTCCGCCTGCCGATGCGGGGGACACGGGTTCGTGCCCCGGTCCGGGAGGATCCCACGTGCCGCGGAGCGGCTGGGCCCGTGAGCCGTGGCCGCTGCGCCTGCGCGTCCGGAGCCTGTGCTCCGCAACGGGAGAGGCCACAACGGTGAGAGGCCTGCGAACCGCAAAAAAAAAAAAAAAAAAAAAAAAAAAAAAAAAAAAAATTGAACTCTGCTATACTTGCAGAGTTGGAGGGGGATAAAAAAAACCACATAAAATGTTATGGAACTTCTTTAAGGCCGTGGGATCTAAAATAAAAGTCTTGCTTGTGTATTACACATGTGACATTTATATAGACTCTCTGATTAATCAAGAAAAGATGTGGGTGCCAAAACGAATTCCTGCCCGATTGCTGAGATCTGTCTTGCGTCTGGAGAAGACAGCACATGCACACTCCAAAATCTCCTTCCCTCGTTTTCCCTATTTCTTGATGTCATATTTAGTAATATTTTAATGAGCACGGCTCCTAGGTCTTTATCTGGGAGCAACACCACACCATTCACTGGAACCTGAAGTTTTCTGCTACCAACTTGTTAAATGCACTCAAGGATGAAGTGGGCACAAAATGGGAACAAGATACAACTACAGGCAGCGGTGAGAGAAACCAGAAACAGCAGAGGCGACAAACTATGCCTTTTGTGATCTGGCCAATGACTTTTAAAATTCACATTTTACCTGAATGATATTTACCATGTGATCACCACTGAGAAAAATAATTCAGTAATTAAATCGTCAGTGTAAGTAATTAAAATAATTAAGAGGCTCAAGGGAAATCAGTTTTCCTGTATCAGCTGTGATGAATCAGCAGCGAATGACTGACATTTCTAAACAAGCACCAGGCAGCGCCAACCACATAATCAAGAGTGCAGATCCACACCTGCCCACCATACCCTTTTCAGCTACCCGTATTAACACTGTTCGGGGATCACTCGGCCAATACTTAATTTTCTGTGTTTTTTTTCCCCCATTTGTCCCCCACTTTTTGCCCGAAGTTAGAAAACAATGAGAGTTTCGGTTCCTCCCATGAAGCTGCATTAACCTGGGCTGTGCCTGCCAGTAACAGCATGGGCAGGAGATAAATGTGCACGGGTCTGACCAACAAACACGAGAATTAACAAATAACAATAACCTCTCGTTTCCTCTGTGCCCCTCCTCTCCACCCCCATGGCCTTCACTTGTGGCTTGGTGAACGCCTAACTTGCGACATGCTTACCTTTATCCTTCCCAGGCTGGTAAACTTCTCCTTGTCTTCCATCACTGCTTTCAGAATAGGCTGGGACATTCTGTTTTTCTTCTTCGAGGTGGTAGGACTGTCAAAGTCCACGCCACTGACCACCGCCCTGCGATAGGACGTGGACCTCAAGCCTCTCCGCAGAGACCCCGGACTGTCCAAGTCGTTCTCCGCCTCGCCCTCGTCCTCTGCGGGGCCCAGGGGCGCTCCGAGGCCCTCCACCATGCTGCGCACCTTAAGCAGTCTCTTGCAGGGCTCCACATTCTGACTGTTGGATTTACTTATTTTAATTTCCGAGGCCAGGCTCTTCGGAATGATCTGCTGTTTCCCCACTTTGAGGGCGGCGGGGCTGTTTGTGCTCAAAACCACTGAGGGATTCTCCAGGAGCTCGTTCTCCTGTGAGGGAAGCCTTTGGAGGGGGAGTTTTTGCTCCAAAGACCTTTTGTGCGGCGCGGGAGAGAGTCTCGAAGGTCCCCGCTCGGGGCCCTTCGCCATCTGGCCGGACAGCGAACGGACGCCTGGGGGGGCGGTATTAGGGGTAAGCGCATTTGCAGCAGGCGAAAGCAGGGGGCCGGCGGGGAATCCGGCCCTGTCCCCCTCGGGGCTGCAGGGGGCAGGCGCACGAGAAGTCCGCGGGCGGTGCAGCGGCTGCTGCACGAGCGAAGTCGCAGTGCCCTTCGCTGGGGATTTGGGGAAGCCGCCCGACGCCGCTCCGGGTTCCTGGGGTGACTTGGGCCGTGGAAGCCGAGGAGAAACAGCCCTGTACTCCGGGGAGACGGTCCTCCCATTGGTCACCAACCTCCGATGGGCGCACAGCAGCAGGGGGCTCCTCTGGATCGTCCTGCCGTCGGAGGCGGTGGGCACCTGGGCCGGAGTCTGCGCCGCGGGGAGCATCCCTCGGTCCTCCACCGGGAAATCCGTGATCAGCAACCCGCTGGGGCTCTGGTAGGACTGGGGCCTCGGCTTGCTCCGGCCCAGCAGCGGGGGCTGAGGGGTTGAACGCCTCCGCCACAAAGGGGTTAAGCTGTTGCTGGAAAAATCTACTTCGGTCTTGCCCTCCATAGCAGAGCCTCGGGCGTCAGCCCCGCGGGGCGAACAGCACCCAGTGAGTCTTGCCTAAAGAGGAAAGAAGTCATGGAACTTTGCCTCCGGACAACCAGGAACGCCTTGCAGACACGCGCGCTCTGAGCCCGGGGATCTCCCGGCTGCCGCGCGGGACACAACTGCGCGTCAATTACCCGCCCTTTCTGGGGCAAAAACTGCGCTCACCGCGCCGAGCAGTCCAGTACAGATATCTGGGCTGTGCCCAGGCGGATTAATCCAATCACTTCCGCGTCTTTCCCGCGCCCAAAGACCACCCGCACGGAAAGAGACAGCCACCAATTCGCCGGGTGCAAACTGATGCACGAGAAACTTGGGACGAGTTCAGCTTTCTCGGGAAACTCGCCGCGGGACGCTCCCCTCCTCCGCCAGCCAGCCGCCCGCCCCCGTCGGTGGTCCCCTAGCGCTCTAGCTAACTGCCCGTCTCCCAGGCGGATTTACCTTAAGGGCTGTGCAGAGCCCAAGGCCAAAGAGCACCCACCGCCCCGTGGGTGGCCCGTATCCCAAACCGAATCGCGGCGGCAGGAGCTCTGGAGAGCTCTGCAGGCGACCAGGCGTCGGCTCCGCCCCTAAGCTTGACCCCGCCCACAGCCTTGGCCACTCCCGGGCCCGCCTCAGTCGCAGCCATCCTGGAGCCGCTGCCCTCCCGCCCCCGTCTCTCGTGAAAAAAACGCACAAGCGCACCTGAGCTGGGTGCCGAGCTCCCGGGATCCGGGCCGCGAGATGCGGGAAGGGGGCGGCGTGGGAGCTCCGAGCGCGCAGGTCCGTTGCCTGGAGCACAGCGTGGGAACGAGTGTGGGAGCCCTGCCAGGATGTAATTTACGAAGCCCTGGGCCCCCGGAGATCTTCCCGGGTAGAAACCCGGAATGCCGAGCAGAGTAGGGTCTGTGAAATGCGTGAGCTGGAGCGCGTAGCTCTGAACGCAGAAAGCCAGACGCCTCTCAGCATTCGGGTTGTCTTAAAACACAAATCCGATGCCTTGCTCCCCTGCTTAAAATATCTTACAGACTGATAAGTTTTCTTGTTTGTGCCTGGAGTATTTCCGGAGGTATACTTACAGCCAGCTCGGGGGAGGGGAAACTGGGTACCTAGGAAACCGGAGGGAGGGAGTGTTTTCATTCAATGATCTTTGGATCTTGTATACTTTGGATTGCGAATGTTACCTATTAAAAGTGAACGCAATTTAAATTACAAAAAAAGCGTATTGGTTTCTAAGCATACACAGAATAAAATTCAAAATCCTCTCCATAGCTTATGAGGCCCTACAGGAAGTGCTCACGTCTGTAGCCTAGTCTTTTCCCGCAACACTTGTTCCTTCACTGTTTTTAGGCCACACCCAAAGTTTGACAGCCTCAGAATCTTCCCTTTTATTCCTCCTTGACCTTCTGACCTGTCACTCCATCAGAGAGGCCTTCCCTCTTGAATCAGATTATGGCTTATTTATTTTCCCAGCCACCTGTTCTCTTCCTTTTCTCCACTTGCCACAATACGCAAATACATTTAATCATATATTCATTTTTATGTTTATCTGTTTTATCTTCTTTTGACTGAAAGCTGCAAGAGGGCAGGGGCCACGTTTCTTTATTACCGCCTCTGTATTCCAGGCACATAGAGGGCACTTAGCAAATATTTGTTGAATGAACGAATGAATGAATGAGAGGAGTGATGCGAACACAATGGCCGACTGCCCGAGTGCTCCGTCGCCAAGTAGTAGAAAGTTGGTTGCGTCCTGGACAAGCTCCAGCTGTGTGAGAAGAATAAGGCAAAGTTGAGAAGACAGGTGATTTGTAGACCATAAGATCTGTATAATTAATTCTATCAGCAAGACATATGGGCTGCTCTCCAAGTTCTCTTTTTTGGCATTCACGCAGCCAGTAAGGATATATCGAGCATCCACTGAGTGCCCCTGTTTGCCCTGGACAGGTTGAATGTGATGGCCAGAAATATTAGGAGGCAATCTCTGGGTGGTGGTGAGATGAAGCCTGATGTTTTTCATGCTTATTTATACTTTGCTATACTTTCCAAATACTGTACATTAAATATATGTTACTTTGATCTGAGATATTTTGTAAACTAGAAGAAATGGCATCAAAACATTTATAAGAATTTTTTCTATGAAAAGAAATTTACCACTTCGGTTGGAAGAAATATGGCTGCTTACATACTTATACCTACCCACTTTTTAATATAGGACATTTTCTATACTAACCCATACTACTTTTATATTGGAAAAATATAATACATTTAATTTTAAAAGTGCTTAGCGAATGACAAATGAAATGCCACAATTCAGAATGCAATTTGTGACTTACTTTAAGAAGTTGTTAATGGTGATGTGAGAAGCTAGCTTCTCTTCAAATTATGTTGGTTCTGCAAACAAGCCTAACTGATAATTGTGAAGAAATCTCAGGATCTCCCTACCTCATTCCTAAGCAACAACATAATACCCACCAAAACAAGAACAAGGATAAAACACCAAGCTCTGTTCCTTCACTAAGGGAAGCTTGGAAATTCACAGATCTACTGCCCATTTTAGCCTCCATTCAACTTACCACATCTATTCAAATCTAGGACATCTTTGATTGTATGTACCACCAAGAAAGAAAAAGAGCTGCCAATCAAACTATGACACAATGTGTTGTCACATAGGATCTTTTTAATACTTATTGAAACAGTGCTTTTAGACTTGGATATAAATTTTTCAGCAATGTGCATATTTAGAAAAGGAAAATATAAGCAAAATAAATTGATTAAAGTATTTCTACAAATTCTGTACACAGAGTCTAATTCTCCTGAATCCCTTTTCACACAGAACATCAATAAGTGTGTTTTTCCACACAATATCATTGATAGTATAGCATTTCTTAAAAGGATGTCCTAGCCTTGTCTCTGAGATTTGCTTCCTATCCAGACACATTCTTCAAGTTTGATGCTGGCATAATCCTATTTGACTAAAAGCATAGTTTTCTTGTTCAACTGAATTATATGTCACTACATATAATGTAGCCTCTCTGTTAACAGCCAGAAGGAAGTTTCTGGCAAACTGAAGCTCCAGGCCTTCACTAATGACCTGTGTGATACATGAATTGGTTATATTAGCCTCTTGTTGTTTTGGAATTTCTTTCATCTAATCTGACACATCTGGCAATTTCTCCTGCCTTCAACTGCATTTCTTAGCATATGGCTTTGACAAATGTAGTATTAAATTGCACAGAACTCAGTAAAATGATGAAATTCGAGTAGTTATAACCATGTTCATAAATACAAAGGCAATGCCAACTATATCAGGACTGCCACCTGGCCATTGGCTGTTTCTTTAATAGTAAGACACATCCCAGTTTCAGAGATGTTACAATGTGAGCCCAAAGTACTTCTAAGAATTGGAGAAATACAGTATGTTAAACTATTAGGAATGATACATTCCACTGGCAAATTCTGATTGGTATATATTTTTAATGAAAAAATTTTAATTTCTTCCCAGTTTTACTGAGATATCATTGACATATAACATTGTAGTAGTTTAAGGTGTACAACATGATTTGATATACGTATATACAAGTAAGTCCCATACATACAGACGAGTTCCGTCCTGAGAGTGTGTTCATAAGTCCAATTTGTTCGTAAGTCCAAAAAAGTTAGCCTAGGTACCCAACTAACACAATCAGCTATATAGTACTGTACTGTAATAGGTTTATAATACTTTTCAGGCAAGTAACACATAAAAAACAAACAAACAAAAAATAAAGAAAACATTTTTAATCTTACAGTACAGTACCTTGAAAAGTACAGTAGTACGGCACAACAGCAGGCATGCAGGGGCTGGCATTGAGTGAACAGGCAAGAAGAGTTACTGACTGGAGGAGGAAGAAGAGGTGGGAGATATTAGAGCTGCAGGATCGTCAGCGATAGGAGACGGAGGGCAAGCTGCAATTTCACTCATGCCTGACGTAGATGAACGCACGTTCACATCTGAAAGTTCACAACTTGAAGGTTTGTATGTAGGGAACTTACTGTATGGTGAAATGATTATCACAATTTAGTTAATATCCATTACCTTGCATAGCTACAAGTTTTTTTTCTTGTGATGAGAACTTTTATGATCTGCTCTCTTAGTAACTTGCTTTTTTTTTTAACATCTTTGAGTATAACTGTTTTACAATAGTGTGTTAGTTTCTCCTTTACAACAAAGTGAATCAGTTATACATCTACATATGTTCCCATATCTCTTCCCTCTTGCGTCACCCTCCCTCCCACCCTCCCTATCCCACCCCTCTAGGTGGTCACAAACCACCGAGTTGATCTCCCTGTGCTATGCGAGAGCTTCCCACTAGCTATCTATTTTACATTTGGTAGTGTATATATGTCCATGCCACTCTCTCAATTTGTCCCAGCTTACCCTTCCCCCTCCCCATATCCTCAAGTCCATGCTCTAGTAGGTCTGTGTTTTATTCCCATCCTACCCCTAGTCTCTTCATGACATATTTTTTTTTAGATTCCATATATATGTGTTAGCATATGGTATTTGTTTTTCTCCTTCTGACTTACTTCACTCTGTATGACAGACTCCAGGTCTATCCACCTCACTACAAATAACTCAATTTCGTTTCTTTTTATGGCTGAGTAATATTCCATTGTATATATGTGCCACATCTTCTTTATCCATTCCTCTGTCGATGGACACTTTCAAATATACAATACAGTATTGTTAACTGTAATCACCATGCTGTACATTACATCCCAGATCTTATTTTTCTTATAACTGGAGGTTTGCACCTTTTGACCACCTTCACCCATTTCCCCCCAATGACATATTGAACTATTAAAATATTCAGTGGTATAATACAGGGTCTTAGAGGCTGAGATACCAATTATTGCTACATTTACTAAACAAATTTGCACTTATCACCACTTATGTGTCTGGAATAATAATTAAGCTAATTTTAAAGTGCAGTTTGCTAACTAGTGTTATTATTACCTTGAAGTTAAATCTCATGCAATCTTTTTTTTTTTGGCCACACCATGAGTCTTGCAGGATCTTAGTTCCCAGACGAGGGATCAAACCCAGGCCCCAGCAGTGAAAGCACAGAGTCCTAACCACTAATACTTATTGGGTGCATTTAAGTGCTAAGCACTGGGCCAGGCCTTCCTGAAGTTTATAACTTGCTGATTAACAACATCTGAAACATTAAAATAAAAATTAAGGCACCTAAGCTGAGTAAGGTGTATGATAAGCTCTCTGTTCTCTGAAAGCCTCTGTGAAGGAGTCTGGGTAGAAGTGGACCAGAAGAATAGGTAAAATATCACGAGATGGAGAAGAAGAGAAGGGCATCTGAGAGACATGTCCCAGCATGAGCAAAAACATGGGGGCATGGCTTGGGAACTGATATTTATTAAGTGCCAACTATATTTCAGGAACTAATTTAATCTCAAATTAATCCTGTCTCCACTTAAATAATGAAGAAGCTGAGGCTCTAAAAGCTCTTCTCATACTGCTGGAAAGTGCTTGAGTCAGAATCCTAACTCAGATCTGTCAGGCTTCAGAGCCCATGAGCTCCACATACCAGAAACTAAAATCACAAGAACAGGGAACGGGCATTTAGAAGTTGTGGGAGACAGATTTGGCTAAATGTGGGGAGAATAGAATGTGGTGTGTTACATAAACTGAGGGGTCTGGATTTTACTTGGATAACATCTGACACTCTCTGAAAGTATTACATTTAAACTTGGCTATCTTTTAAAACGATAAATCTGATAACACCAGTCTCAGAGATAAAATAAATAAATAAAAATAAACAGATTTGTTTGTGCGTTAAAAAAATCCACCTAAACCCCTAAAATCTGAGGGAAACCTTATCTTGGAAGGAAATTACAGAAAAATATTTAAATATATACATAACAGACAAAGCGTTATAGCAATATCACTCACAAATCTATAAGGAAAAGATAACAGTGGAAAAATAAGCAGAGTGAGAATACAAATTTTAGAGAAGACACAAGTGCCTTCTATACATAAAAACACACTCAGGCCCAATAGCAATAATAAAATTAAAATAGTAATGAGATCATAGTTTTCCATCCATTAGATCAACAAAGATTTTAAAAAAAAAACCCACTGTTGGTAAAACTGCTGGCAAAAGAGGGTTCTGACTCATTCATGGTAACAATGTAAACAACCTTTCTGAAGAGCAATTAGATGATACTTAATAAAAACCTCGAAAACAGGAAAATCTTCAACCTAGTAATTCCATACACAGGAAATAATCCTGAGGAAATAATCTTTGATGTGTAAAAAGAAGTATATTGTTCAAAGATGTCCGTCAAAGCATTTCTTAAGGTGGCAAAAGATTAGAAGCAGACTTTATCATTAGAAGACTCACTAGTAAATCATGATGTAAAATGCAACCACCAAAAATAATAGTGTAGATATATAATTACTCATACAGAAATTCAAAATCCGATAAGTGAGGGAGAAAAGCTACTTTTAAACACATTATGCAGAATGTCCTACTCTGAGGGTTTTTTTAAATTGATTTATTTATTTATTGGCTGTGTTGGGTCTTCATTGCCGCACACAGGCTTTTCTCTAGTTGTGGAGAGTGGGGGCTACTCTTTGCTGCATTGTGCAAGCTACTCATTGCGGTGGCTTCTCATTGCGGAGCACGGGCTCTAGGTGTGCAGGCCTCAGTAGTTGTGGCTCGCGGGCTCTAGAGCGCAGGCTCAGTAGTTGTACAGCACTGGGCTTAGTTGCTCCGCGGCATGTGGGATCTTCCCGGACCAGGGATCAAACCCGTGTCCCCTGCATTGGCGGGTGGATTCTTAACCACTGCGCCACCAGGGAAGTCCCGAGTTTTTAAAAATGCAAATAGCTATGTGTAAATACTTAATGCTGAGATTTGTAACATTCAAAACGTTAGCATGTCCACCTCTGGTACCAAAATTAAAAGTGGTATTTCAGTTATACTTTGCTGTGAAACAAACCACCTTACCACTTAGTGGCTTAACACAGCAAATGTTATTAGTTACTGCTCCTCACCATTCTGTGGGCTGCTGTGGTGTGTCCTTCTTCTCCTGCAGGTCTCCCGGGGCTCTCGCACGCTGCTGCTGCAGCCAGCTGTGCGGCAGGCTGGATTGGAAGGGCGCACAGAGCCTCACTCACTCGTCCGACGGTTGGTTGGTGCTGGCTGTTAGGTGGGGCTCCTCAATTCTCCCTTTCTCAGATCTTAAACATCCTGGACAGGCTTAGTATCCCTGGTACAATGAAGTGATGAGTCAAAATGACAAAGAAAAAATCTGGAAAGGATCTTTGAAAAAGAGGTTTTGTGAATTGATTAGTTCTCACTGGGGAAAAAAAAAGTTCTTAAAAAAAGACTTTCTAAATACATGGTTCTGAAGAACCTAGGGGCAGGACAGGAATAAAGACGCAGACGTAGAAAATGGACTTGAGGAGCTTCCCTGGTGGCGCAGCGGTTGAGAGTCCGCCTGCCGATGCAGGGGACGCGGGTTCGTGCCCCGGTCCGGGAGGATCCCACGTGCCGCGGAGCGGCTGGGCCCGTGAGCCGTGGCCGCTGACCTGCGCGTCCCGAGCCTGAGCTCTGCAATGGGAGAGGCCACGACAGTGAGAGGTCCGCGTACGACAAAAAAAAAAAAAAAAAAAAAAGGAAAGAAAATGGACTTGAGGACATGGGGAGGGGAAAGATAAGCTGTGACCAAGTGAGAGAGTGGCATGGACATATATGCACTACCAAACGTAGCGTGGCTAGCTAGTGGGAAGCAGCCGCATAGCACAGGGAGATCAGCTCGGTGCTTTGTGACCACCTAGAGGGGTGGGATAGGGAGACTCGAGAGGGAGGAGATATGGGAATATATGTATATGTGTAGCTGACTCACTTTGTTATACAGCAGAAACTAACACAACATCGTAAAGCAGTTATACTCCAATAAAGATGTTAAAAAAGAGAGACTTTCTCACAGCCCTTATAATAATGATTTATATATTACCCTGTGTTTTAAAACGCTTTTTTTGAGCACTGACAATATACCAGACCCTCCTTGAACTGCTTCCAGTGTGTTAAATGACTTAACCATCACAACCTTAGGAGGTAGAAACTACCACCGTCTCCAGTTGATAGATGAGGAAACTAAAACGCAGAGAGGTTAAGCACCCATGCAGTCTTGCTCCAATCGGCCTCATAACTATTACCCCATCATATTGATATTATTTGTGATTCCATTATTCATTTCTGTTCATCTTTTTCACAAATAAAATGTAAGCACCCCATTGTCAGTTTTTTCTCTACCTCCTATAGTTCTTCAGTCACGAACAGATTGATCCATCGATGATAAGATCCAGAAGGGAGAGCAGGCAAACCCGGAGAGGTCATCTAATGAGGAAGAGAAACGCTAAAGCCTTAGAAAGGACGCGTTTCTGAGAGGAAAGTCAGATCAGTAGTCCGGTCTATTTGGCTCCTGGCTGGTACCAGGCTCTGGGCTCAGTGTAGATGCGGTAGTAAAGAAAGTAGGTGTGGTCCTGCTAACTGCCCCTGCCACGGTCTCGCTAAGAGTCTATCAGTGAAGACCAAGACCAGATGGCATCTAACGCTGGCCAGCTTGCTCATTGAGTGCCCTTTCGACCGGCCCTTCCCGTCTTGGTGGGCATAAAAGCCAACATGCAGGGCTTCCGGAGAAAGCAGTCAGCGTGAAAACTTAGGGCAGGCAGCTCACTGCAAGTGTGGGAATGTTGACGGTAAAAGTGAAGGAGAAACATAGGACAGCGGCTGGAGGGAAAGGGAGAAATAAGTGGCTTTATGTCAAGACCAGGGACACTTGGCTGGAAGTCAGGCAGCTGGGTTTTCAGCTTGCGTCTGCCACTTTCCAACTGTGGAATGAGGACAAGTCACTTAATCTTAAAGACCGTAGTTCCTTCAACTGCAGAATGAAATTGTCCCCCCTCCTCAGCACAGCGTGAGAAACGCTGGTTCAGTTAGCATAATTTGGAGGAGGTCAGTCCAATGGCTGGGGAAAATGGAACACAGAAGTGGGGTGGGGAGCGGAGGAGATCTGACAGATAACTCTACAAAAATGAAATTCCTAATTAACTTTTCCCCTACCTTGACCAGCAAATAATTAGAATAAAGTTGTTCTTCAGGCTACTGTCTCCTACTCTAGCCTAAAGAAAAAAGATCATAACGAGAAAAGGGTTAGATCTTGTTGAAAATGGCTCAGAGGCCTCTTCTTGACAGGACCTGAGGAAATGGTTAAGATTTGTTCCAGAGGAAGGGCTTCTCTCTTGCTGCCAGTTTTTTCCAGCAGCATCCAATCTGCTAATCCACAGCTGCAGGGAGAATGATTTACATCTGGTCTATTGACCCACCAGTGATACCGTGTTTTGAGGGGGAAGCTCTCCGTTGAACTAGAGCGATTAAGATCCCAGATAAACCACAAGGTCGGGCGGAGAGTGGCTCCCTGAACTGGTCAGGCCCCAGAAGCTACTGTGCACTGTTGTTCTTTAAATCGTAGGGATGACAGAAGCAACTGAGCAGCCAGTTTCTTCAGTGGGTTCTAGTCTGAGGTCACTGCATGGCTTGGACAGACCCTTCACCTCGTTAAACAGTAGTTTCCTTGCTGGTTTGGTATTTTATTTATTTATTTATTTGAATTTTATTTTATTTATTTTTTTATACAGCAGGTTCTTATTAGTTATCCATTTTATACATATTAGTGTATATATGTTAATTCCAATCTGGTATTTTATTTTTTTTCTTTTAAACTTTTAATACATTTATGTGGTAAAAATTGGGGTTGTACAAAAGTAAAAAGTCCCCCCTGTTTGGGCTTCTCTGGTGGCGCGGTGGTTGCAAGTCCACCTGCCAATTCCGGGGGCGCGGGTTCGTGCCCCGGTCCGGGAGGATCCCACGTGCCGCGGAGCGGCTGGGCCCGTGAGGCATGGCCGCTGCGCCTGCGCGTCCGGAGCCTGTGCTCCGCAACGGGAGAGGCCACAGCGGTGAGAGGTCCGCGTACCGCCAAAAAAAACCCGAAAATACCTGCTCTTGTCTCTAGTTTCCCACTTCGCCCTCTAGAGGCAATTCACTGTTAACAGTTTGTGTATTTTATAAATTTTCAGATTTATGGTGGGACATAAACAAGCATATATATCCCCACATACACTAGACACCCATACACACACTAGTATCCTATAATGGGGTTCTTATCATTTGTGTGGGATATCATTCTATACCAGTACTTATAGAGCCACCATATATTTTTCTAACATCTGCATAGCATTAGGTAGGATCAAATGGAATTGCCATTTTTATAAGTCAAAAAGAGTCAAATACCAGCAATTTCATATGGTTCCACCTAATTATACATCATTTATTAGCAAATTTAAACATTTAAATTATTTCTGCACAAAATCTGAGCACCAGTTAAGAAAAAAGGTTCCTTGTAGCTCTAAATTTCCGTAATTCTTTGCTTTGTTCCTATTCTTCAATGCCTGGGACAGGTAAGATAGTAATAGAGAATATTTTATTGAACAAAGATACAGGTATGGTTTAATTCTGCTTTGTATAATTAGAAGTCTGCTCTTAATACAATCTTAATGGTGAACATGCTCTAAGGAGAGCTGTGCTCCTTTTTAGGGAAACTGGATTAGGGGTGATATCATCACTAATTTCCCTTGGTGATAATTTCCCAGTGTCTCCGCCCCTTCTTTTCTGGACCCTGCTCTTTCTCTGAATTATCAAAACGGTGTGTAGAATCATAACTCTTGTTTCATGAAGTTTGTTAAGTAATTTGAACTTAATTTGAGTTATCTGAATGGGCCACACTGTTCCTTTTGTATGAAGTATTTGGTGTTTGCAAGAGAAGTCAAGATAAAAAAAATTCTGCTGTGTGCCCTCCATTTGCCAGGTAAAACTGTATCAGGAATCATGTGGGGATACTTAAAACTGGCCGATATTTTCAAGTTTTCTCCTGCCAGATTTGTTGGGAAGGAATCCAGTCTTACCTATCTCAAAAATTCAGCAGGGAAAAGCAGCTGAAATAAATTAAACCCGCGATTACTAAATTCTGTATTTACCTAGACATTCTGGCATTTGGTTTAAAAGACAAAGCTTTCTAGAAGGGTTATTTAAATTCAGTTTTGCTACAGATTTTAAATTGGAAGAAAAATGGTAACAGAGTAAAGCTCTATAAACCATACCCGCTGGGCTCATTACCAAGCTACTCTCATCAAGCAGTACTGATCGTGTTTGAAAAAATGCTTTCCAGGGTTGAGATCTTTCACCTAGCAACCACTTTGAAATGGCTTCCTGTGCTGGCCCAGGACTACTCCAAATGCCCAGTTTTAAAACTGGTGGATGTTTTGCTGTGCATGGGCCACAGTCATTGAAGGGAGGTTTAGAACTTTGTTTTTAGGGCAGAGACATGCAGATCAGAAGAACTGTTTAATTTAACTGCTCAACTGGGTTTGGGAATAGAGTTGACAGACTAAATACAAATTAATGCCTGCCCCAGACATACTGTACTAAAAACTATTTGTTGGTCCTCGGAAATTCAAATTTGACTGTGCATTCTGTATTTTTATTTGTTCAATCTGTCAACTCGGTTTTGGAGAGAATTTTGTAGTGCAGAGTGGGGGAATATTTATAGCATATACATCACATACATTAACTTGATCTCCCAAGGCTACTGATGTTATGGATCTAAAGTACCTTCCCAGAGCACTGGCTATTGGACCTAACAGGGAGCCTGAAGCATAGGAGGCCACAGGTAGGGCGGGAGCTAACAGAAGGGGACAAGAAATCAACCCAATGTCACACCCTGGGAAGCTAACCCGAGTGGAGGACAGGCAAAGAAGGGGCTAGCTGCGCAGGAGCAGCCCTCACAGGGTGTAGTGGTTCCAGGGGAGGAGGGGGCGCTGCCTAGACGTCCGGGAGGAAGGGGGAGTGGTGTGATGTCAGCATTCATTTCATTTTTAAGGAATAGAGGAGGGGAAGTAAAGCCCTCTACGTAAATGTGCCCTCTAAAGCTTGGGCTGAGGTGGAAGAGGTGCAAGCTGGCATCCCACAGAGGTCACTGCCACCTCCAGGCAGCATCCAAACAATCCTGAGGTCGCTTAAACCAGCCTGGAGAGCCAGCCTGGGGCTGAGAGGCTTTGTCAAGACCCCGCCCTTCCAGCTTCACCTGGCCCAGTTCTGAGCTTGGGAGAGGCTGTAACTTTGTCTTCAATCCAGATCCCAGCCCCCAGCCCCACCCCAGAAATCTGCAGCCTCTGCTTGTTAACCCAGTGGCACAAAATAGTTAAAACAGAATGCATATGTTATTTCCCACGCGTTTGTGCACATTATCGAACACCTCCTGAGGGACACATAAGAAACTGCTAAATGGGGTGTGGAGAAAAGGGAACCCTCCTACAGTGTTGGTGGGAATGTAAATCGGTGCAGCCACTATGGAGAACAGTAGGGAGGTTCCTTAACAAACTAAAAATAGAACTACCATATGATGCCGCAATCCCACTCCTGGGCATACATTAGAGAAAACTCTAATTCAAAAAGATACGTGCACCCCAGTGTTCACAGCAGCACTATTTACAATAACCAAGACACGGAAGCAACCTAAGTGTCCGTGGACAGGTGACTGGATAAAGAAGAGGTGGTATATTTATACAATGGAATATTTTACTCAGCCATAAAAAGAATGAAATAATACCATTTGCAGCAACACGGATGGACCTGGAGATGATCATACTAAGTGCAGTAAGTCAGAGAGAGACAAATATCGTATGATATCACTTATATGTGGAATCTAAAAAAAGTGACACAAATGAACTTATTTACAGAACAGAAACAGACTCACTGATGGACGTAGGAAACAAACTTACGGTTACCAATGGGGAAAGGGGTGGAGGGATAAATGAGGAGTTTGGGATTAACAGATACACCTATCTACTATGTATAAAATAGATAAACAACAAGGTCCTACTGTGTAGCACATGGAACTATATTCAATATCTTGTAATA